>NW_028143205.1:0-194000 GCF_977018435.1 Lepisma saccharinum
TGGCAATACTGTTGGGGGCCTAGTGTTGGCGACACTGTAGGTTTACTGTAGCCTTTTATGAGGGGGGGTCTATTGCCCTCTGTTTACATCTGGCAACACTACCGTAGATTTTTTGACAGTGTTGTTAACCTACTGGGTTTTTCACTGTAAATTTTCATCAAAGGGTCTGAGGGGTCCATGTATTTTTTATGTCTGGCAATACTGTTGGGGGCCTAGGAATAATTGTACAACAATTTGTACCTAATTGTACAACAACTTGTACCTAATTGTACAACATATACACAGACATAAAAGAGAGAGCCTTCCCGTAACTTACTTCATGTACAATTTATATGTTTTTACAACTGTGAAAAGAAAGCATATGTGTTCTGTATGCATACATTTATTCTTATTTTTCGAAGTTGAATGAAAGCACGTGTTTTTACGCTCTCGTAATACTGACCTTGCCCCAGTGATTTTAAATTGCTTCCATCCGCTTTTTTTCTGTGTTATTTCCGTATGCACGCAACATTCGCTTTCAATAGCCAAAAGGAGTGTTAGTATAGCAGGCTCCAAGTTTACAATTTATTAAATTAAACAATAATTTATGTAAGAATATACTTGTACTTAACGAACACAAAATAATAAAAGCACATGAGAATGTTTGCTTGTGTTCATGTTATATGACGACTGAGTAAAAAAATAATGTTGACTCCCCGAAAGATAAAGTACTCCACGTCACCAAAAAAAATATCTCCTCTTGTCGATAAGTTGTCACGTTGTAATCAAAGGGTCCTGGGCTCGATACCTACTGGATTCTGATTCTATTTTAAACTGTATGCCCAGTCCTCTGATTAATCTATCTGTGCATAGAGTAAACTTAAAAAGTCGGTTAATTATTGTTGCGATTAAGGATTAAAAAAAAAGGGGTGGGTGAAGTCAGATTCAAAAAGAATGCCACGTGATTATTTTGATTTAATAGCTTTGTCTAGTTTGCTGCATTTTTTGACTGCACTTATGCGTCTAGTTGGTTACACGGTGCAACCTATCTTGTTGATTTTGGGTGTCATGTAGTGTATTTGGTGTCTGCACCACGTCTTAGAGAGGTGTAATATGTGGTGTGGTGTATGACCACGTGGTGAGTGGTTAACTAATCAAATGAATGTTTAAAGCAGCAGACAGGTATTTGTTGAATCTTCTGAACTTGAACACTGCTATTTGTCTACTCGGTTGAATGTTATTTTTTTTCACCAGCCTGACACCGGGATACACCTGCACTGCATCTAATGTCAAAGAAGTGCAGCGTACTAGACGAGGATATTAAATTGCATACTGATCTATTGCATGCTAACCAAACCTCTTGGGAGGTGGGCCACGGGTCCTCCACATGTATGTATGTATGAAATGCGATTTGGGGGAGGCCAAATTTTAAATTTACAGCTTAATTAATCTGCATGCATGCTTAATGTTTGATTTTTTTGTTTCTAGTTTGACATGAGATACACACAATTTTTATTTTTTGAAGTACCTAGGTTAATCTGTGACATACAACTAGCGATCGAAACGACCGCCTGATGACACACAGACACAGAGAGAGTGAGCAAATTTAAAATGTGATCTATCGTGAATTAAACTAAGCTCCCTCACCCACCCACATATAGCCTTACAGGTGACTCAAAAGCAGAAATTGGTCATAGCGTGACAGGTTGATCTATCGTGAACTAAACTAACCTCCCCCACTCATACATACACACTATGTCTTACAATAAGTAAGGCTGCTATATCACATGTAAGGGCTGACGGTTGCCAACACACACAAGATCTATTGCAAATTTTATTAACCTACGACATAAGCCATGGACACACACACACCAAGCCTTCCAGATAGGCTATAAGCAACTCACCTCTTGCAATTGTATAACGGGGAAAATTAACCTACAGCTAGCAACACTGTTTGAGCTGCTTTCGACGAGTAGTGTTACCAAACTTATTTTTTTGCAAATAGGCTCTACAGCTAGAGGCTTGAAACATATACCCTACCAGAGTATGCCAACTTACCTCATGTAAAAATATTACCTAGTACGGGTTAAGCTGTGACATACAACTAGCGAACGACACGACCACCTGACACACAGACAGAGAGAGTGTGATACAGCTTATACGCAGTTTTTCCTACACACGTACTGGGTTTAAAAGGTAACTTGCAACAACTATTTCACTCACCTCCTATCATATAATAAAATTACCACAGGTTTTTGATACTTGCTGCCAGAACATGGTGGTTTTAGACTGGAAATTCAGCCCGATTATTCTATTGTGCAAGAGAAAAATGATGATGCCTGCATTTGGAATATATAATTCTTCTTACGGTATTTTGCGTGCCCCAGTAACCTTGTTTTCGATTCACGGAAGCTATGACGTGTATTTCCTGTTTCGCGAACATACGAGAACCTTTCACAATGTCGCATCAGATAATATATTGCAAGAGCGAGTTGGTTGTGTATATAAATCTAGTCTTGGGGAATGGACATGAATATAATGTCAAAATTATTGCATAACTTAAAAAGAATATTTATTGCACTGCGCTTTCTAGCAAAGGTAAATGTGGAATGCCCCGGCCCCTCAGAGATTCGAATACTGTTAGTTAAACAGCAAGCATTGTCATATGGACTGACGATTATTATTTTTTTAAAAAAAACAGACCTCGTAGTAAGTTATAACCTGAGCTGTCTTGCAAGTCTCTCGAGTTTGATATCTGGTGAAGGAATATGATGCCACTATAAACTGTACACAAGATATACCCAGTCCCTGGCATGAGATGAACGAGGACCTATACAGTTGTACAATGGTTGTTTTTTTATTAAAGCATAGCGCTTATTTACATGTCAGCGAGGGGGACCATAACGGATAATTCTTATTTCGATTTTAATATTTTTGCTAGTCACGCTATCTAGACGAACACTGGAAGATGGGCAAAAGCGAGGGAAAGAAAGAAATGTTATTTTTTGCCCCTCTGCCTGTGTGTGATATACTAGTTTTACATGCATACGGCTGTATCGTGAAGCGAGGCCGAAAATAATTTTTGAAAGCAGTCTCGAGCATCTTCGCGTTTAGCCAACAAGAGAAATAAAACATTACACATGGGTGTGGGGCGCAACAGCCACAGTACGGTAATGTGCATGGATGTTAAAATTTTTGGGTTTTTCTGAATAGACATACATATCAGTTTTGCAGTCTCCAGATGGGACCGGAGCTTATTTTATTTGGACAAGGGGGGTTCAGATCAACTATAATTTTTGGTCACATCAAAATGAAACAAAGGATTTTACTCCACTGCTTACTTATTCAATATTTTTATTATTGTAAAGAATGGGGCGGTGTGTTTTATTGTATATAGTCTTCCAACAACCACCCTCGGGGGCGTAAATTTATGTTTCTGCATGTATGCAAAATATAGTTAACTTCAGTTGTGAAGTTTGTTTTGCTGTTGTGATTAAATACTAAACCAAAATCACTGATGTGATATGAACCCTCTTCACTTGTGTGTCATTTGAATATGCGAACATGAGGCATTTTGAATAATCGAGGCGGACAATCACAAAAACAGCTTGCAACGGTATGGAGAGTTCAAACTTCAGGACGATTTTTGTTAATCTACGAAAAGCTAAGGGGGCGAACGGAGATCACTACGAAAATTGTAACGCGAGGCTATTTTGGCTAATGGCAACGATGAGGATGAATAATGGTTGTTTTGATGAAATTGAAAAAGTGGGGCACGTCTGCTTCGAAGTGCATTACACCAACAACTACAATTGTTTCTCTTCCCCCACACGAGGCGATTAACAGAGGTGTATTTTTGCCGGTCTACGACTCTGAGGGCTTAAGTTACAATGTTTACCTATAGCTGTACATATTTAAAAATAACCTGAGCAATTAAATGTTACAATACCGATCCTGATTTTTGTCGGATGACGTAGGTTGCAATCCCACCTCCGATGGCGTATAGACTTATAATGTTTCCATAACATGAAATACTGTTAATGGAAATCTGTTGTTTCTAATGTGAAAATCATATAACAAGAAAAAGAAGAAAATAAATGTTGCGAGCAAATACGGAGCCTCAACCCAAACACATAAATAATCAGACAAGATGTCAACGGTGCGTTCATAACTAACAAGTGATTATTCAAAAATTGAAATGGTGCAGGGGAAACAACCAACTAACTAACTAGGCTTCTTAAACCCGAGGACAGCAAATACAAGGCTATTCTGATCTGAGAAAGATTTTTATCTATTTTTTTTTCCATCCCAACCGATTTTTTTAGGTCTATTCAACCTCTTATGGTACACGAGCTCCCACTGCCCTGATGGTGGAGGAAGCGAATCTATTGGACATGAAAGAGCATTATGTGTGGGAGACTATAATTTATACACGTGGTTGCTTGGATGCTTACAGAGGATGCCATAGCTCGTGTGATTGAGGCATTTTATTAAGCACATATTTTGATGAGTGTAAAGGAATTAAATAAGTCACAAGGGGCTGAGGCATGGTTCGAATTTCTCGATCTAGGTATGGATGCAGACAGACACGAAGTTTTGTGTGTGGACACAAATGATAATGGAAAAATGCCGTTCACCCCCGATAGCATAGTGGTAATGTTGTTCTTGCCTCGTTTCCATCGACAACATAGTGGTTACACTGTCAATATTAAGAAGTTCTCAAAATTATTCAATCACTCTCTCTCTTCTTCTTCTATCATCTCGGTAACCAAAAAAGGTTTTCTCAAACGTTTAGACGGCTACGAAAACGTTGAAATGTAAAATATTGTTGCATTGTAATCAAAAAAGAATTTGTTGAATATGCCTAACCTAAAATAAATTCAAGAATTAATAGAGTTAAACATTTGCTACTCTGAAATGGCGATGGCTATCATAACATTATTTTCAGCAGGATAATAATGACAATATTATATATATTAAGGATTAGGTCCGAGGGATTCCTTATTTACTACACTTGCTTCTAACCTGTCCACACTGGAAACCGAAAACACAAGTACGAGACACTAACTTGGGAGAGGACATGCAAAAACTCTGCGGGGCTCATCTTAAAAACTTCAGTAGATGTTTGTCATGGAACCCCCTTCTTAAATTCGATTCGAAAGGCACAAATATTCCGGTTTTTGAATAAGAAGCGCGTATGCCTTCGGAAAGAGAGAAGAAGAAATAAATAAATCAACTCATGCATATTCTTCATGTACGTACGCTTGGTGACAAGAAACAGTATTTTTTTTTCTCTTCAAGAAATTGTTTTCAACTTTTTGCTAGGTGACCCAACAGAGTGGACGAAATAGCTTATTTATTCAAACTGGAAGCTTGCTTTTTTTCAACAATGGAAAACACATTATTTCCCAGTGAAATATCGACTCAACTACCTAGAATGGCTTACCACGGGCTTGGTGACTGAATACTAAAAAACTATCGAGCGACTTACTTCACAGCAGTGTCACTTAGTTTCAACAAGAACAGTTCAAGGCTTCCCGGGTGTCCTGCAAGGTTCGGCATTTATTTTTTTAATAGCAAGCAGATGAACTGGCCTTACAATATGAAGACCCCTCTCACTGTGTCGGTTGCAGTTATTTTCTGGTAATTATGTCTTGCCGATGGCGTTGTCGCTTTGTAATCAATACTTGGGAGTTATTTTTTTTTATTTTGCCTTTCGCGACATGTTCGACTAATCGTGACAATACGTTTCAACCTTTCTGCATAAACGTTGAAACGTATTGTCACGATTAGTCGAACATGTCGCGAAAGGCAAAATAAAAAAAAATAACTCCCAAGTATGATTACAAAGCGACAACGCCATCGGCAAGACATAATTACCAGAAAATAACTGCAACCGACACAGTGAGAGGGGTCTTCATATTGTAAGGCCAGTTCATCTGCTTGCTATTAAAAAAATAAATGCCGAACCTTGCAGGACACCCGGGAAGCCTTGAACTGTTCTTGTTGAAACTAAGTGACACTGCTGTGAAGTAAGTCGCTCGATAGTTTTTTAGTATTCAGTCACCAAGCCCGTGGTAGCCATTCTAGGTAGTTGAGTCGATATTTCACTGGAAATAATGTGTTTTCCATTGTTGAAAAAAAGCAAGCTTCCAGTTTGAATAAATAAGCTATTTCGTCCACTCCTGTTGGGTCACCTAGCAAAAAGTTGAAAACAATTTCTTGAAGAGAAAAAAAAAATACTGTTTCTTGTCACCAAGCGTACGTACATGAAGAATATGCATGAGTTGATTTATTTATTTCTTCTTCTCTCTTTCCGAAGGCATACGCGCTTCTTATTCAAAAACCGGAATATTTGTGCCTTTCGAATCGAATTTAAGAAGGGGGTTCCATGACAAACATCTACTGAAGTTTTTAAGATGAGCCCCGCAGAGTTTTTTGCATGTCCTCTCCCAAGTTAGTGTCTCGTACTTGTGTTTTCGGTTTCCAGTGTGGACAGGTTAGAAGCAAGTGTAGTAAATAAGAATCCCTCGGACCTAATCCTTAATATATATAATATTGTCATTATTATCCTGCTGAAAATAATGTTATGATAGCCATCGCCATTTCAGAGTAGCAAATGTTTAACTCTATTAATTCTTGAATTTTATTTTAGGTTAGGCATATTCAACAAATTCTTTTTTGATTACAATGCAACAATATTTTACATTTCAACGTTTTCGTAGCCGTCTAAACGTTTGAGAAAACCTTTTTTTGGTTACCGAGATGATAGAAGAAGAAGAGAGAGAGTGATTGAATAATTTTGAGAACTTCTTAATATTGGACAGTGTAACCACTATGTTGTCGATGGAAACGAGGCAAGAACAACATTACCACTATGCTATCGGGGTGAACGGCATTTTTCCATTATCATTTGTGTCCACACACAAAACTTCGTGTCTGTCTGCATCCATACCTAGATCGAGAAATTCGAACCATGCCTCAGCCCCTTGTGACTTATTTAATTCTTTACACTCATCAAAATATGTGCTTAATAAAATGCCTCAATCACACGAGCTATGGCATCCTCTGTAAGCATCCAAGCAACCACGTGTATAAATTATAGTCTCCCACACATAATGCTCTTTCATGTCCAAATAGATTCGCTTCCTCCACCATCAGGGCAGTGGGAGCTCGTGTACCATAAGAGGTTGAATAGACCTAAAAAAATCGGTTGGGATGGAAAAAAAATAGATAAAAATCTTTCTCAGATCAGAATAGCCTTGTATTTGCTGTCCTCGGGTTTAAGAAGCCTAGTTAGTTAGTTGGTTGTTTCCCCCTGCACCATTTCAATTTTTGAATAATCACTTGTTAGTTATGAACGCACCGTTGACATCTTGTCTGATTATTTATGTGTTTGGGTTGAGGCTCCGTATTTGCTCGCAACATTTATTTTCTTCTTTTTCTTGTTATATGATTTTCACATTAGAAACAACAGATTTCCATTAACAGTATTTCATGTTATGGAAACATTTAAGTCTATACGCCATCGGAGGTGGGATTGCAACCTACGTCATCCGACAAAAATCAGGATCGGTATTGTAACATTTAATTGCTCAGGTTATTTTTAAATATGTACAGCTATAGGTAAACATTGTAACTTAAGCCCTCAGAGTCGTAGACCGGCAAAAATACACCTCTGTTAATCGCCTCGTGTGGGGAAGAGAAACAATTGTAGTTGTTGGTGTAATGCACTTCGAAGCAGACGTGCCCCCACTTTTTCAATTTCATCAAAACAACCATTATTCATCCTCATCGTTGCCATTAGCCAAAATAGCCTCGCGTTACAATTTTCGTAGTGATCTCCGTTCGCCCCCTTAGCTTTTCGTAGATTAACAAAAATCGTCTGAAGTTTGAACTCTCCATACCGTTGCAAGCTGTTTTTGTGATTGTCCGCCTCGATTATTCAAAATGCCTCATGTTCGCATATTCAAATACACACAAGTGAAGAGGGTTCATATCACATCAGTGATTTTGGTTTAGTATTTAATCACAACAGCAAAACAAACTTCACAACTGAAGTTAACTATATTTTGCATACATGCAGAAACATAAATTTACGCCCCCGAGGTGGTTGTTGGAAGACTATATACAATAAAACACACCGCCCCATTCTTTACAATAATAAAAATATTGAATAAGTAAGCAGTGGAGTAAAATCCTTTGTTTCATTTTGATGTGAACAAAAATTATAGTTGATCTGAACCCCCTTGTCCAAATAAAATAAGCTCCGGTCCCATCTGGAGACTGCAAAACTGATATGTATGTCTATTCAGAAAAACCCAAAAATTTTAACATCCATGCACATTACCGTACTGTGGCTGTTGCGCCCCACACCCATGTGTAATGTTTTATTTCTCTTGTTGGCTAAACGCGAAGATGCTCGAGACTGCTTTCAAAAATTATTTTCGGCCTCGCTTCACGATACAGCCGTATGCATGTAAAACTAGTATATCACACACAGGCAGAGGGGCAAAAAATAACATTTCTTTCTTTCCCTCGCTTTTGCCCATCTTCCAGTGTTCGTCTAGATAGCGTGACTAGCAAAAATATTAAAAATCGAAATAAGAATTATCCGTTATGGTCCCCCTCGCTGACATGTAAATAAGCGCTATGCTTTAATAAAAAAACAACCATTGTACAACTGTATAGGTCCTCGTCCATCTCATGCCAGGGACTGGGTATATCTTGTGTACAGTTTATAGTGGCATCATATTCCTTCACCAGATATCAAACTCGAGAGACTTGCAAGACAGCTCAGGTTATAACTTACTACGAGGTCTGTTTTTTTTAAAAAATAATAATCGTCAGTCCATATGACAATGCTTGCTGTTTAACTAACAGTATTCGAATCTCTGAGGGGCCGGGGCATTCCACATTTACCTTTGCTAGAAAGCGCAGTGCAATAAATGTTCTTTTTAAGTTATGCAATAATTTTGACATTATATTCATGTCCATTCCCCAAGACTAGATTTATATACACAACCAACTCGCTCTTTCAATATATTATCTGATGCGACATTGTGAAAGGTTCTCGTATGTTCGCGAAACAGGAAATACACGTCATAGCTTCCGTGAATCGAAAACAAGGTTACTGGGGGCACGCAAAATACCGTAAGAAGAATTATATATTCCAAATGCAGGCATCATCATTTTTCTCTTGCACAAATAGAATAATCGGGCTGAATTTCCAGTCTAAAACCACCATGTTCTGGCAGCAAGTATCAAAAACCTGTGGTAATTTTATTATATGATAGGAGGTGAGTGAAATGGTTGTTGCAAGTTACCTTTTAAACCCAGTACGTGTGTAGGAAAAACTGCGTATAAGCTGTATCACACTCTCTCTGTCTGTGTGTCAGGTGGTCGTGTCGTTCGCTAGTTGTATGTCACAGCTTAACCCGTACTAGGTAATATTTTTACATGAGGTAAGTTGGCATACTCTGGTAGGGTATATGTTTCAAGCCTCTAGCTGTAGAGCCTATTTGCAAAAAAATAAGTTTGGTAACACTACTCGTCGAAAGCAGCTGAAACAGTGTTGCTAGCTGTAGGTTAATTTTCCCCGTTATACAATTGCAAGAGGTGAGTTGCTTATAGCCTATCTGGAAGGCTTGGTGTGTGTGTGTCCATGGCTTATGTCGTAGGTTAATAAAATTTGCAATAGATCTTGTGTGTGTTGGCAACCGTCAGCCTTTACATGTGATATAGCAGCCTTACTTATTGTAAGACATAGTGTGTATGTATGAGTGGGGGAGGTTAGTTTAGTTCACGATAGATCAACCTGTCACGCTATGACCAATTTCTGCTTTTGAGTCACCTGTAAGGCTATATGTGGGTGGGTGAGGGAGCTTAGTTTAATTCACGATAGATCACATTTTAAATTTGCTCACTCTCTCTGTGTCTGTGTGTCATCAGGTGGTCGTGTCGATCGCTAGTTGTATGTCACAGATTAACCTAGGTACTTCAAAAAATAAAATTGTGTATATCTCATGTCGAACTAGAAACAAAAAAATCAAACATTAAGCATGCATGCAGATTAATTAAGCTGTAAATTTAAAATTTGGCCTCCCCCAAATCGCATTTCATACATACATACATGTGGAGGACCCGTGGCCCACCTCCCAAGAGGTTTGGTTAGCATGCAATAGATCAGTATGCTAGAAAATACAGAGAAGAAGAAGAGGAAGCATTAACACTGCACCGCCGGTTAGCGTCATTAATTCTTCTTCTTCATTTTACTGCATACTTATCATCTTAGAAGGCTACGCTGTCAACTCCTATTTGTAGGTTAGCCTCGCCTCTGAAATATCATATGGCAATTTTTTTAAAAACAAAAAATTTGTGAAGCAACTAGTCAGTATTGACAACTCCTATTTGTAGGTTAGCTTTGCCTGTAAAATATCGTATGGTGAAATTTTCTTGGGGTGGGTTGGCAACACTGAGACTCACTTAAAGTTGCAGAACCCGTTGATTACCACTATTGGTAGCAAAGCCTAATTTCAACTACAGAAGAATTTATGATGAGAATCTGGCACTCTTCAACAAGAAAAAAACTAAGATCAAGTTTGATAAGCCTATTTATGTAGGGGCTGTAATATTAGAATTGGCCAAATTACATATGCTGGTGCTTTATTACGATGTCCTTAAGCCTTTTTATGGTGATCGTGTAAAACTGATGTACATGGACATGGATAGCTTTATCCTTGATATTCAGACAGATGATGTTTATAAAAATATAGCACAGCCTGCATTGCTTGAATATTTCGATACCAGCGAATTGCCTGGCATCTGAATATTCAACCACATGGCAAAATCTGACATGAAAGCAGATAATACGCTTATGCCTTATTTATATATAATTTTCACGGGGCGTACAATATTGTCAACAGTATTATATTTCAGCAGGTCGCTTGTCACCTAAACACTACAGCTCACAGGTCGGGAAAATCTGACATGAAAGCAGATAATACGCTTATGCCTTATTTATATATAATTTTCACGGGGCGTACAATATTGTCGACAGTATCATATTTGAGCAGGTCGCTTGTCACCTAAACACTACAGCTCACAGGTTGGGAAAATCTGACATGAAAGCAGATAATACGCTTATGCCTTATTTATATATAATTTTCACGGGGCGTACAATATTGTTAAGAGCGTTAGTTTTTTGTAGAGCTCTCTTTTTCCATCTTTCCTCTATACAGTGAAGCTGTAGAAGACACAATTAGCTAACCTAGCATACAACATACCTTCCTAATTAATATGGATATTGTCACACATTCCTCTTATTTTATACTGTTGTAAATAGAAAAGATTATGTACGGTAAATGTTTTGTACATTATAGGAAAAAAATGCAAAATATCCCCCAATTTTAATTCGAATTTTATCGAATTTTTACATATTTCCACGCCGCCACATATTGTCCTATTTGCTTCTTTTACTTGCCTGGCTTAATTAACTCTCGCTAATTAGCATTTTTTTGGAAGAAGTCAACTAGAACAACATATGGCGGTATGAGAAATATGCAAATCAAGGAACATTTTAGCAATATATGGGCCCTAGCAATTAGCTTTCTCGACTAAGAGTACTCTTTTAAACGTCTTCTGCTGATCGTATTACTAAACGAGGACGTTTAAAATGTTTGGGTGTTGAAAAAGTTTGACCCTACTTTTTATTTCTATTGTTTGCTAATAGATGGCGCTAATAGTACCCCCTCCCCTCCCCTCTCCCCTCTTCTCCTCTGCTGTATGACAAATAGCACAAACATAAAAATCAAGATTTTGGAGAGCAAAACATAAAATTTGCATGCATCTGATGTCGAACCAGGAACTTTTATCTTTCGGGGAGTCAACATTATTTTTTTACTCAGTCGTCATATAACATGAACACACGCAAAGATTCACATGTGCTTTTTATTATTTTGTGTTCGGTAAGTACAAGTATATTCTTACATAAATTATTGTTTAATTTAATAAATTGTAAACTCGGAGCCTGCTATACTAACACTCCTTCTATGTTTCATTATACTATTGAAAGCGAATGTTGCGTGCATGCGGAAATAACACAGAAAAAAAAAGCGGATGGAAGCAATTTAAAATCAGTGGAGCAAGGTCAGTATTACGAGAGGCGTAAAAACATGTGCTTTCATTCAACTTCGAAAAATAAGAATAAATGTGTGCATACAGAACACATATGCTTTCTTTTCACAGTTGTAAAAACATATAAATTGTACATGAAGTAAGTTACGGGAAGGCTCTCTCTTTTATGTCTGTGTATATGTTGTACAATTAGGTACAAGTTGTTGTACAATTAGGTACAAATTGTTGTACAATTATTTTCCCCAGTTGTCCAGTTGGAGTTGGGGGCATAACACTGGTATTATTTGTAATCACAGTGCTTACTCATGTATTTTGTTTAATATTTTATTTTAAATTTACTGTCAGAAACTAGTGTTGCCAGTTCCTGGATGTAGGTTTACCTACTCTGTTGGTTGTCACTGTCAAGCTTCCAGTATTCGTACAGCATAAAAAGCTATAACCCCCCTCTCAAAATATATACATTGTATACGCCAAGATGCTCAATAGCCTAGCAACACATCATGAAAAAACATGTCAAGAGAACCCAGTGGGTTTATAAGTCAGTGCTGCCAATTCCTATTTGTAGGTTAGCTTAACCTGTGAAAGATCATATAGTGGAATTTTCTTCGGATGGGTAGGTAACACCAACGAGCCTAAAAAAAAAAAACATCCAATAAAATTGCCAGATGTAAACAGAGGGCAATAGACCCCCCTCATAAAAGAGTACAGTAAACCCACAGTGTCGCCAACACTAGGCCCCCAACAGTATTGCCAGACATAAAAAATACATAGACCCCTCAGGCCCTTTGATGAAAATTTACAGTGAAAAAACCCAGTAGGTTAACAACACTGTCAAACTACGGTAGTGTTGCCAGATGCAAACAGAAAGCAATAAACCCCCCTCATAAAAAGCTACAGTGCCCCCCACAGTGTTGCCAACTCTGCTCTCAAAATGTACATCATAAAAAGCTACGACGAGCGTCATAATCTTGGTGATTTTTTCGGGTAAGGAGTTGGCAACACATGCCTTACGAGAGAAATCCATTAAGGCCATCGAGCCCCACTTCCGGTTTGTGAACTCTCAAGCAAAATTGTCAGTTCCTTGCTTTTTAGGTTAGGTTAGACCAAAAACCTTGGTGATTTTTTCGAGTAAACTGTTGTCAACACTGCGAGCCCCACCGAGCCCCAAATGTTGACTTGGTACCGGGCCACTAGGTCTACTTATGTCAAACCATCTCTCTCACCTTCATTATCCTAAAGTGGCAGAAAAGTAACGTAAAATAAGGAATAGTTACATTTGTACTTCTTATTTAGTAGTCGGTGCTCTATTTTACTTCACTAAATTTTCATGCATCACATGTTTGTTTTAAGAGAGAAGGAAGAAAGGCGGATGACTATGACACCCACCGCCACGCCGCTTAGCGAATTATCCAGAGTAAAATCCACTTTATACTATACGATCATCAAATGGTATGGTGTCTAAATAATGATCACCATACGAATTTTATGCCAAAGCGCTAAATATTGATTGCCCCCCCCCTGAACTCCAAAGTTCGATCCCCCTTACTATAAAATTCTGTGCCAATCTAAAACTTAGCATTGCTATCCAATGTATGCCCTCGAAACGTTGGAAGCCAACTCCAATTTAACCTGACTGGTAACCCGAGAACACTTGTTCGAATTGTGTACTAGTTTAAATATTTAAAAAAATATGTAGGGTACGTACATGTATTCCATTCAGACTTTTGTTATATTAGGATATTCCAGTTAACGATTTCCTTGCTTATTTTGTTCAAGGAGTCTTGAAGAAAATTGTCAACGGGGGAGGAAGGGGGGCTGGAAGTAATGGGAAACCAGAAAGCAGCAAGAGCGAAAGATACGAATCAGAAAACATAAACAGAAGCCTGTTAGAATAACGAAAGAATACGAAACAGAAAATATAGCTGGGAAAGTCTATTGTAAACGCAGAGTATGTACACTGAAACAGAAAAAGCTTTCAAAAAACGCCGACAGTGAAGTGGCTAATGTTGTCACTTTCTAATCAAGGTCCTTGATTCGATCCTCGGTGGAGGGCGCAGTTGTCAGGATCCCACTTTGAACTGTAGGTCTAGTCCTATATGAGTATAAAGTGGACTTAAAACATACAATGAACATCCATCTCAGAACTGAAAATCTGCGTTTTATATCAATTAGTTATGATTGTTGACTACGAAAGTTAAGTGTAAGACTCAGTCTGTAAAATACTATATATGTAATGTAAATATATGAAACACTATCCTGAAACATATCGTGCCTAAAATTATTTTCTAAAAAATATGTTTGTATGCCGCAGGAGCGACTATCACTGTGAAATGCTGTGTGATTTGTTGTTCACACAAAACGTTATTGTGCACCATTGAAATTTCTTGCTCATAGTAATGAGTTGGATTAAGTCTTACAGAGGAACTGTGCCAGGGTCTCCTGTTGAAACAAATGTAAACGTTATTTGTCGTGCTTTTTGCCAAACAACTGTTCTCACCAAGGATTTTTAAATATTCATGTGTTGCGGAGTTGACCTCCTCTTTTTCATTCAGGGTCTTGTGCGAGTCGTATGTCGGAAACAGGAAAAATGAAGAAGGGTAAAAAATAATGAATTTGATAATCGGTATATTCATCACCAGATGTTATTAGAATTATTAAATAAAGACGATTTCGGTGGGCAGGTCATGAAGCACGAATGGGAGAAGAAAGAAAACTTACAGAATCCTGGTTGGGAAACCTAATTGTAGGAAACTTATAGAAAGGCCAAGACGAAGATGGAATGGCAATAAATAAGACGCTTATAAGGAAACTGGTAACAATGGAGAAACCTGAATTAATCTTACCCATTGTAGGAACGGATAAAAAGTTTAGGTTGCTGTGACAATAAACTTTCCACTTTAGAGTTTAAGTTCGAGTTTGTGTTTTAAGTCCACTCTATTCACAGTATGGCTAGTCGTGACTGGGCCTACAGTTTAAAGTGTGATCCGAACCATTATGTGCCTCAATCAGGTATTTAAACCGGGATTCCTCGATTACAAGAGGACGCTCGCACTTTTCGCTTTAGGAATGCCAGAGAGTTAGTTAATATTTTCTAATTACTTTCACTTTCAAAACTTAAAGTTCAAATCTCGACTTCTTTGGAATAAAAAAAAGTCAGCGATATTTGTGTCAAACAGTGTAACTCAACTGGTAATGTGAATCCGAGGGACGCCAAGCCAACACGAGAGAACGTAGAAATACATCCAAAGTGCAAGCACCTAGGGGTACATTCAAAAGGATTGCCATGGCAGTTTGTATCACAAAATGGTCGACAAATTAAGTTTCACTCGGGTCTGTCAGACACCTCGTTACCTTTCAACGTCTAAGATAACGGATTCGTTTTTGGAAGTAGCCGGTTGTAATTCACGGGTTAAGCGTAACGCCCACTGAGACGTTGTTAACGTGCGTTTCCCTGCAGTGGGCATTACACCATTTGATTTCAATAGAAGCAGACAACAGAAATTCTGTTGCTTTCTGTTGCCGCGTCTCAGTGGGTGTTAACTTGAAGTTTCCACCGTCACTTGAGACAAATGCTGCGGAAATATTTCATTTCCTCTTATTTGTTTACCACATTTTCCATCACTCTCTTACTTTGTCGCCACGGTTAACCACCTAGTACAAATTGTCAATTTAAGTTGAATGAATTGAGCAAGGAAGGAGCTAGGAAACTGCTACATGTGAAACTTGTTTGAATTGTGTTACATCTTAATTTAGCATCGACATTCAATTATTCCCAGAGTTGTTTAATGTAAAATTGTAGTTGAGACATCTTGGAAATAGGGTCTGTAAGTTTGGTATGTTATGAATCCTCATGATAATATTTAATTCGGCTTCCCCGATGGCGCTGTGGTAGGGTTGTTCGCTTGTACCTTGGTTCGATGCCCGGTGGAGGCATACAGTGGTGCAGATCATAGTTTTAAACTGTAGGTTTAATCCCGATTAGCCTTAATGTGCATAAAGTGAACTTATAACATCAAATCGACCTCTACGTACACACACACGACAGGTGCGTTTGTGCTTGCCATTAACTTCATTCCTAGTTCATACTTCCTACCCTCACATCAGGTTAGCGTAAGGAAATCATTTCCCCTGACGTAATCAATCCCAAACACTCCTATCAAAATGAGCGCGCTTACATCATAAGTGACACGTAAGCAGTTTACACGTTTTCCTGCAGCACCCACGCGACCCTAAATCTGTTGACCTTTAGTTTATTTGTCGACATCAAGTGACCCAGCAACGAAAGATTTAGCGCGAACGCAGCTCACGTGTCGCCAATTTCATTCCGATGCAGTGGCGCGACCACAGGGGTGGGAGGGGCAGGGGAGGTATTGCCCCCCAACCTTGGACGGAAATGAGTTGTTGGGGGGACAAGGGGGGGGCAAACATTGACGGCCAAGTGTACCTGCAATTACCGCCCACAACTTGAAATTTTATGCAAATAAAAATACTTTTCGCAAAATGTTCTTGATCGCTTGGCTAGCATTACCTGCTTTTCTTACTGTTAGTCTTATCTTTTCTTAGTCTTCACTACCGTAGGTAGGGGGTGGCGGAAGTCAGCCCTGGGCGCCGAACGACTTGAAGGAAAATAAGTTGTAAAATTGATTGATTGGGTTATGGTTTTAAGTCCATTTTAATCACAGAAATGCTAATCGGGACTGAACCTGCAGTTTAAAGTGGGATTAGCACCACTGTACCATGTGCCTCCAGCGGGTATCAAACCCGGGACCCCCTGATCACAAGGTAACGATGTTATCATTATACCATCGAGGTGAAGGGGCGGCGCCAGAAATTTTCGACCTGGTGGGCAGAAGATGTATATTCATAAATTAGGGTGGGCAGTATAAATCTAAGACCTTATATGAGTTTTTCATGCACTCATGCCCGTCCCCCACCCCCTCCAACATATACAGGGTGTCCTAAAACAACTTCAACAACGGTTGGATGCTGGTAAATATATATAAAAAAACAATAAACTTTTCCTCATTCTCATAACCTCGAAAGTGCTTAGTTTCTGATCTATGAGCGCTGAAAATCTAACCTGTATGTACAGTCACAGACACTTCTGGGTTATAACAATCCCATTAACTTTCAATGCAATCATTACAACCCAGAAGTGTCCATGACTGTACGTATACAACCCAACTCACCAACCGATCGCTCTGACGTAACTTCCAGGGACGCGTAACAAGATTGCCACTTGAATTGAAAACAACAACTTGGGAGTCTTATCTGGCAAAATACAAAATAATAATTATACTTGCGATGTTGTAAGCATAGGTGCGCGCAGAATAATTTATTTGGGGGTCCCTTAAGGGAAGTTTCAGTTATCTATCTGGACATGGCTAGCCTATAGTCGTAACTTCATGTTATTTTCACAGAAACTATTAAGTATATAAACATGAAATTTTAACATTATAGAATGAGCATTTGTTATCATTTTAGCACAGGTTTTACTTTCACCGTGTCGATATTTTATGTAATGATAGTAAACAATTGAAAATGATGAATACAAGGCTATATCTCTACAGGTGCTATCAGCTGAATCAATAATCTGAAGTACATCTGTAGGTTCAGTTTTACCATGTTTTCTAATGCACATTCGCCTACTTCATAAAATATATTGCTGTACCTGGTCACTCGATAGATAGTGCCATGTGTTACATATCAAATTAAACCGTAGAATTCAGATGTAAGCAAAAATCTGAAAATTGATACACTTGTCATTGAATGAGAAGGGAGAGAGCATTCATGAAAGTCTTTGAACATGAAACTCTTATTGGAAATGTTAGAAGGTTGCATTAACAAACAAGTCGGTCCTCGGGAAAATAATATTTACGGTCCGATATGTGAAGGGGCTCTGCGATTGATCAAGGAAAAAATAATTTATTTACTACGTGATTACTGATTACTATAGTAAAGGAATATCACATTGTTTGTGGAGAGGGAGAGATTCAGAGAGAGAGAGAGAGATATGGTCATCTCAAATGAAACGAAATTCCTTATTTTTTACCACTGATATTATTTTCATTATTTTAATGGTAGTTCAACATATTTTCTTTATTTTTTAGAAGACGTTTGGGGTAGCCAGGTACCTTTGGCACCTCCGTGTGCACACCTGCCTGTAAGAAGTATCTACAGCATTTACAAACTGGCCAAGACATAGAATTACGAACATATACGGACTGAAATTCAAGACGATTCATTCCAAAATGCCCTCACATAATACGGGGGCAAACCCCTTACTAAAAATATCTTGCAATAAAATGAAAAATATCGTTTAAACATTAATTAATTCGCAGATTAAAACTAATACATAATAACTAAAATCAATCCGATCTGTGGAAGGGTGCACATCACGTGTGCATTCTCAGCGTTTGGCATAAGTATGAATAATGTCTTATTAGCAAAATTTTAAAAAAAGGCAAGAACCCGGGTATAAATCAAATTCTTAGTTCATTCTGCATAATATTTACCTAAGCTAAAGAAGGACATTTTGGCAAAATATCTCCGAAATTTAATAAATAAATAAATAAATAAAATTGTATGTATTATGTTATGAAGCACAAAATTTTAAAATTTTGTCCCTATTATATGTTAGTTAACCATAAGAAAAATCACATGATTACGTAACTGATAGGGAAAATGTATATCTAAGAAGATTTTGCCTCCCTGATGGCATAGTGGTAGAGTCGTCGCCTTGTGATCAAGGGGTCTCGGGTTCAATAACCGGTGGAGGTACATAGTGATTTGGACCCCACTTTAAACTGTAGTTCCAGTCCCGATTGCCTATCTGTGCATAAAGTGGACTTAAAACAACAATTCATGTAAGAAGATTCCTAATACGGTTGCTAACTCATCAAGTCAATAATTCTGCAGGTATTTTTCAAACCTACAGAGCTGTTTTATCAAAATCTATTTTTGTGATTGCTTCTTATTAGTAGAATGAATATAAAATTATTATTATCTATTTTGGATACGATATCAAAATTAGAAGATGACAGGTATATAAAATTGTGATGATGAAAGGGACATATCAAATTACCTCTGTCTTAGTATTTCGATGTAGACCTAACTAAACAACTTTGTGTGTTGCAGGAGGAAGAAGTGGTTTTTATTTGTTTAACAGATTACCTTAATCATATCCAGGCCGGAAGCCCGTTGTTGACAACATCAAGCAACTAAACTCCACCCCTTCTACACTCAGTTTCAGTTACTTTTTGGCCAAGTTATGGCAGACAGTTAATTATATTTCTATATTTTTGCCACATTTCAAGAATCTATTTCTTTTCATTCTGTGGCACATTTTCAAAGCAATTTGATGTATCATCCCTGTGAAGGTCAGAAGCTGCAGCCCTCAGGCCCATAATCCTGCTCTAATCTTGATCATATTCTGTACAATTTTGCGTCTCCCATAAAGCCTCCTAACCCCACTGGCTGCTTAAGCATACAAGTGGGCATTACATCACATTTTTTGTTTCAAAAGATTTGGAAATTCATTTCGCTTTCCAATGATAAAGTTAAGGAAGTTGAAAGAAAAGCTTAAACTAATTTCATTCAACTTATTATTTACTCTGACTTTTGTAAACCTATTCACGAAATCAGTGTTTCGTTAAAGGACAACAAAGCTTTTTATTGAATGATAATATGTGAACTTGTCTGTAATATAGATAATATTCACAAGTAAAATATACATGAAGTGAACACCATAATAACTTATTTTATTGGACCATTCGCATTTTCCCAAGTGTATATATTTATTGAATTTGATTGGGTTGGCAATCGGGTGGGCACAGCAATTTCTGGGTAGGCAATTGCCCACCCGTACCCGTCCCTGTCGGGGAGGCACAAAAGTTGTGAGAGAGAGAATGCATTGGCGTCCCGTGAAATTGTTTGAGCCCTATTAAACCAATATTGATTTCAGCCTGCAAAAAAATTGGATCCAAAAATGTTCTTGCTCGCTTTGCTCGCAATATATCATTGTTCTCTGTAATGCATTGTAAATTACCAGACAGAGAAATAAGACTTGTCTTAATTGATTTTGTTTTAAATGCATGAACAATTATTTCGAGGAAAGGGACGTGCACATTTGAGAGACAATTTATGTAATTTTTGCTGTTGGTTTATTGTGAGATGGATGAATTGGTTGATTAAATAATATAAGTTGTATATAATATGTATTAAATAAACTTTGAATATGCACACAATTTAGTGTCCACGTCGCTCCATGTTGTTGTAAGAAGTAATGAATTTATTGCTGCATTGTCGAATAAGGTGCAAATTGGGTAAATGAGCTAAATGTCCTAATAATAAATATTAATAATAATAATAAATTCTCAAATTCTAACATTTGTGGTAAACCACACTGTTTAAATTTGAAAAGGCTAACGATGCCGTGGCGACTTTTGCTGCACATACCTGTGCCAATCACCGAGGCTTAGCCTGGCATGTTGCTGACAATATTGATTACTCTAAGTGCATAAAGTGCTAAAATTGCCCTTTTGTAAAATTTCCCTGATTTTATCAAAATTTCGTTTGACTTTATCCAGATTTAAACCAAATGTACGTCGATTTCCCAAAAAATTTACTTACTATAAATATCTCTTATGAAAAACGGGAAAATTTTGCGAGAAAAACGCAAAAAAAGTTCGTCTTGTTGTTCCTTTGAAAATTATAGGTTGTGATTAGTCGGAAGTGCATAAATGCGACGTTTTATGGCAAAAATTATTTATGTAACAGAAATTATCCCTAACATAGTTTACATGAAGTTCTATCGTGAAAATCAAATTCTAATGGCTATATGCTTAGCTAAACTGATCCCCTAAAATTTTAATGGACGACCGCCACTAATGCGAAAAAATATGCAAAGCCTATGGTAAGTGTTTTCTAACTTCCAGCGTGTTCAAAGTACTCGGAAGAGAGCTTCAGTGCGGAGAAAGGAATTTGCAAATTCAGCTGCGATGTATTTCTGCTTATCGTTGCATTCCGACGTTGCTTGTAAGGACTGAACTAATTTCTCTACAGCGAGGAAAATCGTAGGCTCGCTTGTCGTGTTCGGTCGACATCTTCGGGTACATTCGGGAAGCGGTCGGAGAGGTGGAGGGGAAAAAGTCGCTGCTCCGGTCAAAGGAACGGAGGAAGAAAATGCAACGCCATGATTCGCTGACCACCAGCATGATGCGTTAAAGTTTACAAAACTTTAAATTATTACGAACAAGGTCTAGTAAGCGCTGCGGGAGTTCGAAATATAGTCAAGGACTTTTGAACTGACGTAATAAATGGGATAGAAAAAGAAAAAACTTCGTTGCGCTTGCGACAGCGTGTTTACTTGAACACTTCCGCGCTCGTAAAATAACAACAGTTGGGAAGCTGTTAGCAAACTAAATGACTAATAAACCTTGCATAAGGTACAATCAAACGTAAAAAAAATGAATCATACTTAAAATTTGAATCGTAATTAATATAACATTTCTAGGCGAACATGAAGTCGTAGAAAATATGGTCTGTAAACGATACAACAGGTTCGAGAACCTGAGAATTTGGTTTACTTTCTGCTTTTAAAGTAACACTTGAAACTTTCTCGGCTTTTACTGGTGACTGATTCGCAAATGACTCTTTAACTTTTAGAGCTGGCTGAACACAGTGTGAAATAGGCAATTCACTTTCCATTTTGCGACTGTTTTGAACAAAATTAGGATCCTTGCTTACGGCAAATTTCTGAACTCTATCTTTAACGGATAAAATATACTTCGGCAAATCTATACTGTCGTCTTTAGTGACTGAACTATTTCTGGATACATCGTGAACTTCTTGTTGTACCCTAGGTTGAATAATAATGGACTGAGGCAGTGGAGGCGGCAGTGGTGGATTTATTGTTTTCAATGGTACCACTTCAACAATCGGTGCAACATCGTCGTAAATCTGATCAATGGGCGGTGAATCATTATTAAGTTTGCTTAACTGTAATTCGTTGGTACACTCATGGTCATAAATAATAGATTTCTTGCGTTGACATTGAAAATAACAGATTATGAAAATTATAAAAATACTAATAATAAATGTTGTTAATAATAAAATTGTAATTATATTATAAGGATAGTCAAAGGACTTGTTCAACAGATAAATAAAATTAGAAGCTTTTACGTGTGGAAGTAATCCGTTTAAAATAACTAAAATCGCAATGATTTTCATGTTGCTTAGGCAATCAAAACAAACAGTTCTTCAAAACTAACACGTACTTTAAGCCTGCCTAGTTTAATTAGTAGATATTTTAACTCAACTTTTAATTATTTCTAACTCTAGGCTCAATTTATCTGCGTAATTTATTTATTTAATATAATTTATTTATTCTCTAAATTTATTAGCACTGGTTAACTTATCTTATTTTAAATTTTACTGCAAACTTATCTTATTTAATTTCAGGTGTTAACTTTATGTTTAAATACTTGAAATCAATCGAACCGTACTAAGGTACAAGGTAAGGAAAAAAATTGAGACTGATTTACTCCTGACTACCTGAAATAAAATAATAACTATTATTTATGCGATCTTTAAATGCATTAAAATACTAACATCACTAAAACTTGAAGAATCTTTAATTCTCTCTACTCATTCTAAAATATGCTTAGCATATTATTGTGGCAAAGCTTTAAACTAAAACCGTTGTGGTTTAATCATTATCATTCTGCGATGGCAGAATGGATTTCCAGGATTATCGGTAGCTATCCAATATCCGAAGGAAAATACTTGTAACTGGAGCGCAATAAAATCTTGACGTCGACGTCTACATATTCATATAATATAAATATTCTCATAACTGGCGCTTAAAATAAACTTTGCTAATATAATTATATACCTTCTTCTGAAGAGTAACTATAAAATTCTACTGATGTATTCGCTGAGCTAGTATTATTACATACTGCAAAAAAAACTTTTGTGCCAAAAGCACATTATTAAATAATAAGTCTGCTTTTAATTGTTAATATTATTAGTGCTATTTTATTATAAATTATTATTATATCACGCGAGTGGATTTAAAATATTAGACCTGTTTCACTTTAATAAATGCCGTAACTCAGAGCAAACTTGCAATATTTATATTTAAACTTTTAAAACAATCTGCATTTTAAAGTTTTTAACGTTCGAAGCTACAACGTGCTAAAGATAAATATTCAACTGTCAAACGAAACATTGTTTCGGACAGGAGAAAAAAAAATATATAAATATATACTAACAAAAAAAATCTCGTTAATATGTGAGAAACGTCCACGCCGTGTGATGCTCTCATAATTCTCTTCTAGTTATTCAAAATAAGTTGGCTGTGCCTAACTTTGCTTAAAGCATATAAGTATATGTATATCTGTGTACGGACTCATTCTCGTCACTACTGCTTACCTGTGAACGGACATCTCTCGTCACTGCAGCCTAATTATACATCTATTACTTCTCAACTAGAACTTTTAATTAATCGGGCGGTTTATACCCTAAATCACGGTACGCCACTCTAACTATATACGCTTGGCGTAATAGCGGACATAATTGTACAGCGTGTCGAGGAATATAATTAGCGTTTCGTTTCTTTACATATTAACATGAATTAAAATTTTCAGGCAATGTATGCGTAAGTTAAGGTAACGTAAGGCAAGTGACTATCTCGTATAAACTTGACTATCTCCTTAATCTAAGCTCCCTTCATGAGGTGCTAGGAGACTTCAGTCATTAAGAATATAAATGAGTGGTCCTCGGGGCCTTATTCGTTCCCAAAACTATATATGTATAAAAATGTAATATCCTCGTTGCAAAAGTCTTAGCAGTCATAGTTCAAGCATTCTAAATCCTTTACAAGTTACGGTCAGTTTTAAACCAAATTTAAATTAAACTTTTTTAAAAAAATTCAATTAATAATAATAATAATAACAATATATTGACTCAAACAAGCATACTCTGTGCTATGACTCGTTAAAATGCACTATAGTGCCGATTGACTCTAACTCCGTGGCACTAATTTATTTTCCTCATTCATAAATAACTTTAAAATCCACTTTTAATCCACGTTATTAATTAATTAAAATGTTAAAGATAAAATCGTTTACTGTTCACTGTAGCTTACTGCATCCTCATAACCAACGTTGTAATAATTTTCGTATTCAAGATTATGTAAAAAAAAATTCTAAAATCACTGTCAATGCAAGAAATCTTCAAATCTAAATGCCTTTCCCTTATTCCTTATTTAAAATTCTGGATGGTAAAAAATTTCCCAGGTGGGAATTTGTAGCCATGGTACCGGGTTCGTGAGTGAACCACAGAGCTACCAGGAGCAGATTGATAGGAAAACGTCCACAGACGTCCCTGGGCCGGCCGCATTTTTGGCAAAATGGGCCTCCCTAAAATCCGACATCGAACCTTCCGCCACGCGGAATGCCGGACGCTCCTGATACCAAAGCGCCAGTCCGACGCGGGTAACCGCGACAGAGCTAGGGCGCAGTTCCTCCGCATTCTTACATTTCGCTGATTATCGACCCAAACTTGAAGTCGATAAATTTAATCGAATTCATCCTCATGTTAGACTAAACATCTATCATGGCATATATAAATTCTTCTCCCGCCATTAATTTTAAAACTTTAAACCCTATGTATTTTCAAAATGAAATATGGCAAGGACATGCTAAAAGACTAAATAAATGAGCAAAATTTTGGGGTGGGATTTGACCATGTGTCAATATTTGGGGTGGGAAATAATTCTAAACTGGTTACAAAAACTAATCTTTCAATTTTCATTTAGTTCATGAAGAAATAAATGAAAATCCCAGCACCTCGACCACGTGTCATTCTTTAGAATGAAGGGATCTGAACCAGTTAATCGATGGGGTGATGTAAACTACTCATCATTCATCCTCTTGATGAGACCACTCGTCATTGACATGACGAGTTATTGCTTGGCATGCGAAAGGTACAAATAACACAAAGGAATTAAACTACTGAAAAGACAATGGCAACTCGTTGGATTTTGTGAACCGTTGAACCTGTATCATGGCTGGGTGTAGGATAATTACCTGTCTAACTGAAGTCTCTGAGCTGAATCGAAAATAGCGAAGTCCTCTGTAAGCTTCTCTCTAAGTGTTGACCAAAGCGTGCTTCCACTATCGACCTCCTGTCTTGCTGACCTCCTCTCTCTACCAACTCAATTCTCAAAGTCCAGTCCCTTCCCAGCTTGTCTCACCTCTATATTCCCTGGCCATCGAGCTCTTCCTCGATGCCGAATCGCCGAATCGTGTTTATTATAATTGCTACCATGCAAACCGCTGACACCAAACCCAGAAGTGTTACCTGTTTCCTGAATGCTCAGGAGGTTTGCATGGCACAACACAATGCATTGTAAACATGCCTAAGAGGCTTGAGACAGCTGAGAAAAACAAGTGAATGCCCTGGTCAACATGAAGCGTTCAGAGAGACTTAATAAAATAAACATACAATCTTAGGGATTGATACGATATATCGTCGGTGAAGGGGCGAAGTGGCGTAACTCGAAAAATTGCGTTTTTGAGTTATGACTACCTCCTCTGTTACCTGTCAATATTTCGTGGCTGAATTTCCACTGGTTCCGGAGATTTAAGCACCCTGCAATTGGCGTATCTTGAAATTTTCTGCATAAAAATATCTGCAAAGTTTCTTCAGTGGCTGCTAAGAAATGAAGGCGCTTACTGGCGTAAGCTTATATCGGGAAACAAGATATGCGATTTACGAAATATTATATAAATTTAAATAAGATTTATGAAACAAGGGTGAATCGTACGTTAGTCCATACACAAAAAAGTTAGTTCCAGGGAGAAATCTGAAAGTAAAATGTGATGGAAAATGTGAAAAGTTTGGTAAAGAATGCTTTAAAATCACAGATGCGGAAAGACATGAAATTTTTAAGGACTTTTATGCAAGTGACGACCTTCAGCTTCAACGACAATTCGTCAACACATATGTAAAGGTTTCTGACGTTAAACACAAAACTACGCAAAATGAAGAATCTCGAAGATCAAAAACAAATCATTACTTTTTACCATAGAAGGAAAGAGAAGTAGTATCAGTGTGTAAAACCATGTTTCTAAACACACTTTTAACATCAGAGAAAACAATGGGAACTGCTCTAGCCAAAAGAAGATGCTCAGGTGTCATTGAGAAAGAGAATAGAGGAGGAAAACTTCAGAGCCTACTGGAAAGGGACAAAATAATAGAGAAAAAGTTAATAGAACTCATAAACAGATTCCCAAGAGTCGATTGATTGATTGATTGATTTAGTATATTTTACTTCGCGTTTTGTGCCTCTTAGCTAATTTGCGAAGATGGGGATGAGTGATGAAATGATAAAATTGATGAATGGACATTCACAAACAACCAAGCCCGAGCGGGATTCGAACCCGGGACCCTTGGTGTCGCAGCGCGATGTGCTATCCATATATATATACATAAAGAAAATACCCCACTATTTACACTTTTTCTCTATTTTACACTTTTCAATTGTTACAGTTTCTCAGTTTCGTATCATCTGGGCAAACACAACTGCCGGAGAATGGGCAAGAGTGTACGAATGATCTCAACAGCTCGGCGAAGAACACTAGTTGCTCACGAATGAACCGTGTGGACACATTTGTCCGACCGGGACATGCAAGGTGTTCTTTATGTGAATTTTTGGGGAAAGGATCATGCTTTATGCCCAGTTTTCCTGCACGTTGATGAAGGGTGCCGTATAATGACATTTGTATAAAAAAAACGTTGATGTTGCCTGCAAATGTTATCCTTCACCATAACATCCCCACATGGTCAATTTGACAGCAATAACTCTCCGAAAGGGTTTTGCTTCATGTTCTTACACTCCGGGCTTAGCTCTTAATGAATATCAGATTTATTTGAGCCGCTGAAAGATAATATGAGAGGGAAGACATTTTTGACAGATGAAGCACTGACAAAAGATATCAAGATATCCTGCGGTGGCTATGACAGCAGGCTATGACAACGCCAAATAACTCACGGAACTGACACATTGATAGTAGCTATGCCTGTATGCTCAGGGAGATTCCTTTAAAAAACTCACGTAGTTTTGTCCTTGTAGGACTTGTAGTCTTGGTCGGTCAACCCTGAATGACCCTTGCAAATGTGCTGTTTGAGAAAAGATCAAACTAATTCCATCTGTATTTTTACGTCGATTTTCTGCCAATTTAGCTAATCGCAACGACAAGGATAAAATTGTGAAATAGATGGAAAGACAAAAACACATTATGCCTTGACAAAGATTCGTTTCCAGGAATTCTGGCGCTACACTTACTTCTCCGCCACAGAAGACGACCAAACTATTTACATTTTTCAAATTATTTAAAGAATATTTTCGTTCACTGTAAATTAATGGAAAGACCAAATATCATCAAATGAAATAGGTCTACAAGTTAGATGAAACTAAATTAATGCTTACTGGAAGAAAGCAATGTTTCGTTTCTTTTCTTTATGCCTCAGGCCTCCCGATGGTGAAGTTGTAGCGTCGTCGGCTTGTATTCAAGGGGTGCTGGGTTCGATAACCGGTGGAGGCACATAGTGGTTCGGATCCTACTTCAAACTATAGGTCCAGTCCCGATTAGCTTTACTATGCATAAAGTGGACTTAAAAAACTGTTTCTTTTACTTTATGGGTGTGAGTGATCGGAGTTTATGGGTCCGGGACGGGATCGATACGGTTTATAAAACTATCCCGATCTTCAGGACAGAAAATTTCACGTATTTCCTGACTACAATAATTTTATGGATGGGTAATGTTCAGAATTTCCAAACACTCCTGAAATTATTGAGTTCCACCCACATTTTGTCCCCAAAGAAATTATTTTCGGTATTTTGATGCCATTTCTAGAAGATTTCCCTTCCTGTAATTAAGTATATCCAGAATTCTTATTTCGCGATCATTTTAAATTCCTGACCTATCGGAAACCCGAAAGTAAGGAAATCATTTCCCGAAGTTTCCCGGGACAGGACTTCTGGATCCCGCAAACTGAAGTCTGCTTTCCGTTGCGACTGGTAGTATGTCAGAGGTCCCAGGTTCGAATCCTCGTCATTGTGTTTGTTCAATCACCATGTTGCTGACGTGAAATAACCAGAATACGTAAACTTTAATAAACAAATATCGTATCCGACGCAGAGGCGGGCTGATTAACTTCTGTGCATAAATTGGACTTGAATTTAGGGATGTACAATATCGGAATTTTGATATCGAGATATATCGTCAAGAAACTATCGTCGCAGACGATACGATATTATTTCCGTATCGTGATATGAGTGATATATCGTCTCCCTCTCCACAATATATATCGCAAAAATATCGTAACGATATATCGTCTAGTTAATATCGCCTGGACGATAGTTTCTCAATATCGCGATATATCGTCTGGACGATATATCGCCGAACAGTACTTGAAACATTTGAAATGTTGGTTCCGCCAACCGAAGGCTGCGTGTTTTGATGACGTTACTTTGGTCTCAATATGTGTTCCTTGCACCCCTAAGCATGCGTGGTTTTACCACAGAGAGCAATGTAATAAAAACGGACTCTTTTGAACGTTCGTACCGCCTAAAGGACTCACCGAAGACAAAAATGACACTTGCATTAAAATAAAAAAATCATTACGACCTGCCTGTGCCTGCACTTCCTTCTTCTTCTTCCATGATATGTGGCGCCATTCTTTCCCTTCAACATGTTTACAGTTAATCGGATATCATGAGTAAGCAGTTGCAGTGGAAGGAATCTTCCAAAGCGAAAAAAAAATAAAAACATATTTGTTTCCCCGCCATAATGAATTCACAGTTGCCTCCTCCTTAGATATAGAGTAAGGTGGGGCAAGACCTCGCAGTTTGAGTTCATAATTTTATATTCAAGCTATGAAACTACAGACACACATGAAAAAAGCAATACACATTACACTATCCTTTGCTAACTCACAGTAAATTTCCGAAAGCTGAATGAACAATATTTCTGCATGAAACAATTACAAAACCGTGACCATGCAAATGCGTAGTCTTA
The DNA here is from genome assembly GCF_977018435.1 of Lepisma saccharinum. NCBI lineage: Eukaryota > Metazoa > Arthropoda > Insecta > Zygentoma > Lepismatidae > Lepisma > Lepisma saccharinum. The sequence continues at coordinate 29,203 of NW_028143205.1, forward strand.
CCCGCACCGCGGAGTAAGACTGCGATCAAGTTCGGGTAAGAATGCGCACTTTCCACACAGAGTCACATTTGTATAAAAAGAAACACAAATCACCTTTAAAAGTTCTTCTATCGTATGGAAACATTTCTCGTGGTATTCTAACAGTAGGCACAGTGAATCCCGTCCTGCACTTGGGTTAGGAATCGCTAACACAAATCACAAATAAAGGTTCCTGTTTCATACTAGGTGCAATTTTCATGCCACCACTCGTCACATATGGAACACTGGATACAATCTTCTACTGCAGGATCGCTGTACTTCTCATTACAACCTGGGCAATTGTACTCTTTCTTCTGGCGTTTTCTGCTTGCTACATCTTCTTCAACAACGATGTTCGGTTTCTGTTTCCCCTGAACTTTCTTCTTACTCTTCTCAAGCAACGAGGCTTCCAAGTTGACTTTGAATGGAGATCCAGTTAACACCTGAGACTGCCTTGTATTTCGTCGGCGGTGCTGAATATGCTCTGCACGTGGAAGTGGTGATATCTGGTTAACGGAAATGTGCCCGTATGATCCAGTATTGTTAACCCCACTTGTTGAAGGCTGCTCACCTGGAGTTTTAGCTGATACATTTGTCACAGTAGAGGGAAGAAAATCGTCCTCAGTGAAGATGTCTTGATTGAAAGGGCATGATCCAGTCATTTCAAAGCCCTTCATGGCATTCCCAACTGTAGCTGCCTTCCCATATGCCTTTGTAAAAATAGATGCCACTTGGAAAACTGTGATTGGGCGACCCGGATGGTTACTCATCCATTTATCACACACAGATGAATAAAACGACTTCAGTGGACCAAAAAATGATCTATCTAATGGCTGGGCCATACAAGCCACACACTTGCACCTGCAAGCCACACACATGTGGGGTAAAACCTCGCACTTGCGCAGTCGTGCCCCGTGCTGCATTCCTGAACAAATCACGTGATGCTGCCCAGCCATTGCACAAAGCAATGGAAACTAATACACAGGTGGACTCGGCATTAACACAGCTTCTTCTATCCATCAACATCGTAATATTGTATACATTCACAATGAACTAGTACTCAAAACACGTAGTACCAAAATAAATAGCAAACCCCCTCAAAATCTTTTCACTTACGTCTCTCAGCACAACGAATTTCAAACGTATCTTCACCACTGTCCACAGCTAGCTACCATCTTGAACGAAGTAACGGTGGCGCAGTGGTGCCAACTGTGTATGATTTTCACCTCGAAAAACCGGTGCGCAGTCTTACCCGCCGCGCAGTCTTACCCCACCTTACTCTAACACTGACATAGTGGAATCTTGAAGCCAGAATATATGTGAAAAATTGATTGATTGGTGTTCTAAGTCAACTTTATGCACAGTAAAACAAATTAGGACTGGACCTATAGTTTAAAGTGGAATCCGAACCACTATGTGCCTCTCCACCGGGTATCGAACCTGGGACCCCTTGAATACAAGGCGACGACGCTACCACTGCGCCATCGGGGAGGCCTGAGTCATAAAAATAAACGAAACATTACTTTCTTCCAGTAAGCATTAATTTAGTTTTATCTAACTTGTAGCTTCCTTGACTGAAATATTGATTTTACCCATGCGTTATGTCGCCCCTCCTTCCTTCGAGATTTTTTAAGCCCCCTATACTTTTTGAGGACATCATACACTTCCTCAACATAAGATAACAACATTGTGATGACGCTACTCACTTGTGCACCAGAAGTAATAAACCTTGTGAGGACATCATACACTTCTTCAACAGAATATAGTAACCTTGTGGGGACACTACTCACTTTGCATCAGAAGTAATAAACCTTGTGGGGACATCATACACTTCTTCAACAGCATATGGTAACGTTGTGGGGACACTACTCACTTGTGCACCAGAAGTAATAAGCCTTGTGAGGACATCATACACTTCTTCAACAGCATATGGTAACGTTGTGGGGAGACTACTCACTTTGCATCAGAAGTAATAAACCTTGTGAGGACATCATACACTTCTTCAACAGAAGATAGTAACCTTGTGGGGACACTACTCACTTGTGCACGAGAAGTAATAAGCCTTGTGAGGACATCATACACTTCTTCAACAGAAGATAGTAACCTTGTGGGGACACTACTCACTTGTGCACGAGAAGTAATAAGCCTTGTGAGGACATCATACACTTCTTCAACAGAAGATAGTAACCTTGTGGGGACACTACTCACTTTGCATCAGAAGTAATAAACCTTGTGAGGACATCATACACTTCTTCAACAGAAGATAGTAACCTTGTGGGGACACTACTCACTTGTGCACGAGAAGTAATAAGCCTTGTGAGGACATCATACACTTCTTCAACAGAAGATAGTAACCTTGTGGGGACACTACTCACTTTGCATCAGAAGTAATAAACCTTGTGGGGACATCATACACTTCTTCAACAGAAGATAGTAACCTTGTGGGGACACTACCCACTTTACATCAGAAGTAATAAACCTTGTGAGGACATCAAACACTTCTTCAACGGAAGATATCATCCTTGTGGGGACACTACTCGCTTTGGATCGGCAGTAATATACGTTGTGAGCACATAATACATTTCAACAACAAAAAGGTAAGCTTGTGGAGCGAAAAGTTTCTTAAAGGTATATCGAATTTCTATCGCGAATTGAAACCATGACTTCCTTATTTCAAAGCATCCGAGCACGTAAAGTAAATTGATTGAATTTGTGAGATGTAAATAATGCATAAAAGAATAATATATTATCATAAATTAAAAATGTACATAAATCAATAATAATAATAACAGTTACTGTTAGTATTTTCATGGCGTGTAAAGTTACAGTTTAGCTTCCTTGAAAATAATATTGGCTTTGCCCATGATACACCCCTCCCCTATTCCGCTTAGAAAATTTATAAGAGCTTGTATACCCTTGAGCGCACTATATATTTCCAATGGAAGATAACAACGTTGTAGGGACACTACTCGATTTTCCATCAGAATTTATATCCCTAGTAAAAGCACTTTTTAAAATATTGACTAATTTAATTTAGTAACACTGTTGAGCCTTGTTTAATGCCTTGGTCAGCATTGTAATGTTAGATGCAAATTAACATTTAACTTAAAGCAAAGGATGATTTGAAATGTATATAAATTAAACACAAATAGTTTGTGAGAACAATGGAAGATACTTTTTGCATATATATCACATTTTGCATCGTTTCTTTCTGGCTTTTTTGGCTAATCGTGACAATTAGATAACATTGATGAAGGGACACTGGAAGAAAATAATCGAACTCAGAACTTTATTGAATCGATTTCAAGTCCTATATCCCTCTGCTTGATTTCCACATCGTATCACATGGTATTATAATTATTATGATCATTATTATTATTATCGTTAATATTACTATTATTATTATTATTATTATTTGTAATCCGCTTGGTATGTAGCTTTTTACTTTTTGTCTTCATTTTAAAAGACAAAAGTTTGCATTTCTTCCCAAAATAGCACAACACTCGTTATTATAATTATTTTGCTAACTTTTTTTGTCAGTCATTTAATTACATCCAAAATAATTTTCCCAGTACTCTTGTGTCCGTCAGATCTCTCCTATTTCATGTAACATCTGTTTCTCTTTTCCAGTGATTTATTCTCTGCAGGACAAGTATTTACGATTTTGTTTATGAAAAATATCATAAACGACAAAAACTGCAAAAATCGACAGAGACTAAAAGTATTTCCTCTCTTTTATTGTCAATTACCAACAGGGTAGCATTTTCAAACTTATTTACACATCGGTCCCCACAGCGTCTGTACAGAATCAATCGTGTGTATGGAGTGTATGTGCAAATTTTCATGAATCTAATGGACCTTGTGGGGACCCGAGGCCACCTGATTTCACAGGCCTTGTGGGTACTGGTGTCCCCACAAGGATAGGAAACGTTTTTCTTGTATAATTTGCTCACAATGTAGGTTACTTTTAATTTTCGGGAGTTTATAGTTTTACTGTGTTATTTGTCACATAATTTCAACAAACACATCAGACTACGACTGTGATTTCCCCCGGTCCCCACAGTGTATGTGCACTAACAGAGTCCCCACAAGGTAGCATATGCACGTATATGTGTGGGTGTGGGTGTGGGTGGGTGTGTGTGTGTGTGTGTGTGTGTGTGTGTGGGTGTGGGTGGGTGTGGGTGTGTTAATACGTTTGCTCTAGTTTTAAGTCTAGCCAAAACCAATATCAAGAGGGGCTTATTTTTAACAAGCTTATGGACAACAATCTTACAGAAGTGCCTTTTATAAGTGTAGGCAAATCAATCTGAGGGGGGTCATACTTTCCCGGGAAATTCCCGAGGGCATTTTTACAAAAATCTTGGATTAGACAGGGTTCCACACTTGAGCAAAAAGCTCTTATGGGCATGTTGAGCAAGTTTTAAGTGTAGCCAAATCTGCCTGAGGGGGGTTCATACTTCATCGCGCCAGTAGTAGTATCAATTACACTACTATTATAGCTCTTGAGGACCGGGCCTTCCTACCGACAACCGACCTCACCCCCAACCCCCCCAACCAATTACGGGGTGACGCGTGGCCAGCACGACAAACCCCAGTGTCTACCCATTCGTAGTTCCGCAGTTTCCTCACGATGGTGGGTGGTGACCGGTCCTATTCACAGGCCAAAATCTCAGGACAAAAGTTGCTACGCTTCCCTCAGGAGACTGGAACCTGTGCGCGCCCCGTATCCGGAGCGGAAATGTACGTCGTAGTGTATGATCCGAAGAGCTCGCTTAAATACTTCCGTATTTTCACAGTAGTATTTGGGCCGCTTTAGACCATACGGCCACGGTACGGGACGCCCGGCGTTATCTGCACACGAATGGTTTCTTAACAAGAGTAAGCAATGTATTAATCTATGTATTGAAAATAACAAAACAATCAGAATTGTAACAAACATAGATCAAACGATTTCAGTGAACGATAGGTCATGTAAGAAGAGTTGTATTGTTTAAATCTACACAAACATAAACATTGTTTACTCAGATGTCTTTGGCTGTTTGTGGTATTTCGTTCCGGTGGACTCAAGCGTGGATTAATTGATTGACATTTGCTTTGTTTTATTTTATTTCGCTTTTCTGCCACTTTTGGCTAAGATGAGGATGGGTAATCAAATGATGAAATTGATGAAGGGACACTCACAAAGAACACCAGTGCTCAGGCCGGGATTCTAACCCAGGACCTCTGGCGTCGATGAAACGAACATCATGCTAGGGAGCTGAGATGATTCGTTTATTTTACTTCACTTTTCTGCCACTTTTAGATCATCGCGAAGATGAGGATGAGTGATGATAGGATATAAATTACTGACTTTATTAATAATAATATACATTCAATACATTCGGAGGTATACACTTTAGCCCAGGTACCTTAACATAAACCCTGGACGTCTTTTCCGCTAACATTTACGGATTCCTCAGTTTTTTCCTATTTCCCTTTATTGTATAAGCACAACTGTTCTGGTGAGTCAGAACAGATTTGGTTAAGAGAATGTATATTAATAGTACTAATATTAATGATGATAATAATAAAACAAATAGTGAAAAGTAAAAATGATAAGTTAAGAGTATATGGAGATGTAGAGACATTGTAGATGTTAGAAACTGCGAATATAAAAGAAATCACTGCATTGATTAGTGGTTAGGTAATAAGTAAATAAGAAATTTGGGAAATAATAATATGTAAAAATGATAATATAATAGTAAGAGAAAAGAGAGAAATAGATACAAGTGAAATAGAAAGAGCAAGAAATATGCGCGGATATTAAAGAGAACAAGGAGAAGAGTAATGTAGCAAAAGAAGAGAAAAAGAAAACAAGGGGGTAGGTTGAGGAAGGATGCTGGAGTCCAGCAATTGGAAGAGGTAGTGGTAGGGGCATCAGTACTAATGAGAACTCCTAGGAGTCTGAGGATGAATTCCAGGTATACGTTAGGAATTGAGGGTATGAAGAGTGAGATGAAGGTTATAGAAGTAGTAAGGAAGAAAGGTGGTAGAGAAGATACTTCTTCATCTCTCAGTTGCATCCTTTTTGTGGGTTGAAGTGGAGTGTTGTTATTCTCAGGTAGCATTTCCTGGGGACGAGGTTCCGTCCTGTGTTTGTTCCTGTGGCGGCTGGAGATGTCCGAGTCTCGTGCTTCTTCTTACTGGGATCGGCTGTTCAACTGGTTGCGGGGGTTGATGGTGACGAAGTTGATGGAGATTTGCTTTGTATGCAGATAGTTCGGCATTAGATAGCAAGTCTGCGAGGGCGTTCAGTTTGTCGAAATGAGCGGAACGGATTAATTGGTATGTGTTAAAATTTGGAAGGGAATCTCTGATGTTAGTCAGCCGTGTAGGGACGTAGGTAAAGTTTATGTTCGGGAGTGTCAAGGATGTCTGGACTAGTGGGGCAGAACCCATGCGGCCTGAGGTTGAATCTTGAAATGTTTTCACCGTGCCCTGTTAAAAAATGAATAAGTCCTCGCGTTGGTTGAAAGTGATGAATGATGATGGGATGATAGTATGAAATTGATTAAGGGACGCTCACATGCTCAGGCCTTATCGTAGCCTGCTATGCTAATCTCTCTGCCATGGAGGTTGACAGGGGAGCCGAGACGGGACTGGTGCCCTTGCGACGTACTGTCTGGCTGCCATAGCCGAGACCATGGACGGAAGTGCGCATGCGCCAACCGGACGTGTTCAGTGGCTAAATAGGGGTGACGGCAGTTTGGACAGGAAGCGGATTCCTTGAAAATCGTCTGCTGTAGAAATAGCAATGAAGTTTCAACGTAGTAACATGACCGCCAAAATACATATAGAGATGTTTACGAATTATATAAGGGTTCGAAACGAAATTAAAGCCATCCATATACTATATCAGCAAATAGAACATATCAGGAAATTATTAATCACGCCACATTAGTAGATGTACTTGTTTGTAAACCAGTAGCTTTATTTAGACCATTCAATTAAATTGATCTCCTTAGTAAAGATTATAAAGCATTAATCAGGATAGTGTTCACTAATAATAGTATTATTGTATATAGTATTATAATTATAAATGTAGTAACTGAATGGCTTGTGACATTTTTTAGTATAACGAGGGTGTTTTGTAGAATGTGCAACAGGGGCCAAAACGTCCCAATTTTCTTTATTCCACTTCGAAACGGTTCCTTACGAATTGTAAGAGCCATCACAAACACAACACAGCAAGCGAAATACCACAGCGTAGTTTGGCGAGTGCTTCTCCCTGCTTCTCCTCTCGCGTTTGGAATCGTCCTTTCCAGGTAGTTTCGTCTTCCTTGGCTGGACTGTAACTATCATGAGACGCCTTGACGTTATGCAACACATTATACAATTTTGTGTAAAACAGGTTGCCTATGGATAAAAACTTCACATCCACCTCAATAAAGAGCAAAGCACGCATCCTAGCAACACATTATTGCGACCGAAGCGAGCAAGAAAATTTTTACATCCATTTCTTTGCAGGCTTTCAAGAATATTAATTTAATAGGATGTCAATACTTTCTTAGTCTTTTCCAGCTTCTCCTTTGACACGTTCGGGGTCGAAAACGTGTGGATACCACCATCTAACATGTAAAATTTGGATATCTACCCCACCACCACCTTTGATAATATCCTTAATCACTTTCTTTTCTTCATCTAATGAATGAAATATGGTGCATTTAAGGTGTAAAATCTTTACTATATTTTTGAAAAATATATAAAAATTTTATATGATTTGAAGGGAAAAATCCCCCCAAAAAATCTCGATGGCGCAAGCTGCGCCATAATCCCCCCCTTGTGGGCACCCCTGGTCTATTGCCAGTTTCAAGACAAGGGAATATATTCAGCGAACAACTTCTCCTACAATTCGTTGAGCGAAATCACGCTCCGCCGCCATATTTCGGGCAAAGTGATTAGATTGTACGTTGAAAACATCTCGTTTAAGCATTGTTCGTGTGATCTTTGCCGAAGTGATTCAAGGTACGATCATCATGATCATATGAGGAATGTGTACGTATGAGATATCGCAAATTTCTCGCTGTAAGAACGATTCTCATACGCTTTCCTTAACACATGTGAATCTGTTTGCCAGATTTCATGCTGTTTTCTTCACCAAAGTGCACTGTGTTATGAAGTAAAGTTGAATATCATCCATTGATTAGGTTAATGCTATTTTGTTTAAAAAAGTATTGCCTTTCTTCTTTATGATTGATGTGGTTTAATAAAATACAGTTAGAATCTAATTTCATCTAATTTTGTATTTATATCGGTGCTCAAAGTTTGTAAGTAAATATTGCTACCCAAATGTGCATTGCATTTTAAATTAAAAGAAATAATATACGAGGGCTATCCAGAAAGTCAGTCACGTTTCGGCGGGGTGCCGCTAGAGGTGGTGCGAGCGCCGCCATTTTCTGCAGGAACTTCCGCCCGTTCAGTGCGCATCCAGCTGTGGACATGTGAAGTTCGTGTCGCTTTTGCTCTGTTCATAATACATTGTTAACATGAGAGCTCTGATTGAAAATTCCGCCAGTTGTGAAGTGCTGTCGGTCATACGATTTTTGTTGGCGAAAGACACTAAACCGACATTCATCGACAACTGTGCAAAGTTTACGGTAAATATGTGATGAGTGAAAGTGGAGTGAGGCGTTGGTGCCTCATGTTTAAAGATGGCCGCACAAACGTTCACGATGAAGACCGAAGTGGGCGACCGAGCATTGTGACAGATGAACTGGTCGCAAAAATTAATGACAAGATTCGTGAAAATCGCCGTTTCATGACAATGCCCGCCCGCACTCGGCCAACCGGACGTAGGAACTTTTACAGGCCTTTCATTGGGAGGTTTTCGACCATCCGCCATATAGACCGGAACTCGCACCAAGTGACTACCACTTGTTTCCCCACATGAAGACCTTGCTACCAAAGCAGCGCTTTGATGACGACGCAGACCTTCAGGCTGGTGTGTAGAAATGGTTGAAGTCACAGGTGCCAACTTTTATGACAATTGACTTTATAAGCTTGTCATCGCTATGATAAGTGCCTAAACTTGTACGACGACTATGTTGAAAAGTAGTGTAAGAGTGTCCCTTCAAAATGTATACATATAATGAAAAATGTCTACTTTCACTTGTCTTCTTTTTATTCCAAAACGTGAGTTACTTTCTGGATAGTTCTCGTATTATTCTCTGGAGGATAATTAATGACTGCGAAAGAGCTCCCAATTACCATGTACATATTTTTCTTGTCTTATCTATAGCGCACTTTAAAAATCGTTAGGGTAGTCCATGGAGTGTACTGATGGATTGTCAGCAACAATGTTTTCGTACTCGTGAAAGTCAAACATCAAGATATATCTTGATGAAGTACGTCCATTATTATTCTGTGGACATTTCTGGTACAGACGTTGACAAATGTAATAGCAGCTAAATTGTTCACCGCCATGTTAATATGTTTGCTCAAACATCAGTACAATTCCATCTTCTGGAAACGCACACGATATATAAACAATAAAATGAAAATAATAGTGAACAATTTGACTGGCCATACATTTGCCGCCGTCTGTACATTGATTACACAGGGCCGCATGGGTTCTGTTGTTTTTATAATTTTGCGTGTTTTACATGTATTTGAACTTGCTGATGCTGAAACTGGCATTAGTTTTCTCACATCACGCAAGAATTTTTTACAATTCACGATTTTTATATGTGGGTTGTGGTATGCACGTTTCAGTGTAATTGAAGTGATTGTCGCTAGATGTCACTGGTACGTTTCAAAATTATTCAACAAGTAATAAAGACGAACAAGCTTTAAATACAGAGAAGTTTTGTTTTATTTAAATTGATTAATATGTTTCTTGCCTAAATGCTGAAAATAATACTATATAAAACATTGATATATCATTTGAAATTAATTTTATATGTAACTCTCAAACGTCCTAATTTGCATGGTGTGGCCATGGCATCTCGTGGTTGTCTGAATAGCCCAGATATGTTTTGCTACATCTGCGGTGAATTTGTTCCCCGGGTACAGAGACAGGAAATTACAGATTTTGTAAGAAGAGCATATTACGCATACTTTAAAATGAAACTAGGAGATCAAGATAAATCGTGGGCCCCACACAAGATATGTAGATCATGAGTTACGAAACTGGAGCACGGGAAAGCGGCCATCTATGGCATTTGCAATACCCATGGTGTGGAGGGAGCCTCAGGATCACAGCAATGATTGTTACTTCTGTTCCTGTGAAATTGTAGGTCGAAATATTAGAAACAAGAAGAGGATAGTGTATCCCAATATTCCCTCTGCAATGAGACCTGTGTTGCACGGTCCAGACTTGCCTGTACCGACACCTCCATCAAGTCTGAGTGCGTAAGTGATCCTGGTTCACTAAGTGATTCAGTGGAAGGAAGTGAAATGGAAGATGACATTTATGACCCCCCCCCCCCCACGGATCTCGTGACCCTATACCGTTCACTCAAAGCGAACTCAATGATTTAGTTACAGACCTAAATTTATCTAAAGAATCAGCTGAGCTTCTTGGTTCCAGACTTAACGAGACGAACTTGCTGGCTCGTGGAACAACATTTTTCTGGTACAGACACCGAGAAAAAGAGTTTGTGCCTTATTTCTCGAAAAAAGATTATCTCGTGTTTTGTTGTGATGTGTCCAGTTTGCTGACTAAGTTAAATTTTCCTTGTCTTTGAACTGATTGGAGGCTATTCATTGACTCGAACAAAAGAAGTTTAAAATTTGTTCTGTTACATAATGGAATATGTAATATTGCTCATTCTGTGTCACTAAAAGAAACCTACAGCAATATGCAACTTGTTCTTAATAAAATTAAATATGAGGACCATGGTTAGTTGGTTTGTGGTGATCTTAAAGTTTTGAGCATTTTACTTGGAGTACAATGTGGATATACGAAAATGCCATGTTACATCTGTGAGTGGGATAGTAGGGCACGATATTACCACTGGGAAAGAAAAAGAATGGCCAATACGGAAAACGTTGAACCCGGGTTCAAAAAACATCGTACAACAACATTTAGTCAGTCCTGAGAAAGTTGTACTTCCTCCTCTTCATATCAAATTAGGGCTGATTAAACAATTTGTGAAGGCACTTAACAAGGAAGGACAATGTTTCCCTGTCATACTGCAAAGTGAAAGAAGGTGTTTTTGTTGGATCAGACATTAGGAAATTAATGAATGATAAAGACTTCGAGGAAACAATGACTGTAGCTGAAAGAGATGCTTGGATAGCATTTAAAAGTGTAGTGTTGAACTTCTTGGGGAACCACAAGAGTCCTGATTACAGAGAAGTTGTTGAGAATATGTTACTTAAATTTCAAGAGCTGGGTTGCAACATGAATCTCAAATTACATTTTTTTGCATTCACACCTTGATATCTTTCCACAAAATCTCGGTGAATTAAGTGAGGAACAAGGCGAACGGCTCCATCAGGACATGAGGGATATGGAGAAAAGGTATCAAGGACATTGGAGTGTTAACATGATGGCTGACTACTGTTGGGCATTGTACAGAGAAACACCAGAAGAAAATCACAAGAAAGTTAGAAAAGCTTACAAAAGAAAGCGTGCTAAACAGAACTGAAAAATATGTATTGTGTAATGATTTTCTTGTGTGCATATTATATACTGCTATATGTTGTTTTCTATATTATATGGGTCCTTTGTGTCTGTCTATATTCATTTTAAAATAAACATGTTGATGCGTTTAGTGTGATAAGCTACTTATTCTGATTGAAGAAAAGAAAAATTATAATAAAACAGTATGCAATATTGGACAAAGCCCAAAGTTTGAAATTTGATTTGTAAGAAAACCTTGCGTGATAGAGAAAAGCGAATTTCATATTCGTGATCAGCATGGCACGAATAATAAAGTTCACCTATTAAACAAAAAACAACATTAAATTGAATTTAATTTGCGTCCCTGTGTTATTTCCTCAACAATTACACAAAGGAACTGATAGATTAACGGAATTCGCGATTCGATCTCTGCTATGTTTGCATAGCGTATTTTACACATTCCAAGTGTTCTAACGTGTCACGATAGTCGGACAACAAAATGTCAACTTTTGACACTGTGACAGCACGCTATGTTTCTATAGTTTAATTATAATCTATCTTCAAAGAAGAAAGAGAAGCATTCTGCTCTAAAATGAGTTTCCTTATTCAGTTAACAACAATGTAAGTCGCCATGTCAGTCTTAGAAGAATATTATAAGGAAAGTTTCGATGAATACGTGGGCCTCCCCAATGGCTTAGTGGTAACGTCACCGCTTTGTAATCAAAGGGTCCCAGGTTCAATACACGGTCGAGGCACATGATGTTTCGGATCCCACTTTAAAATGTAAGTCCAGCCCAGATGATTAACCTATCTGTGAAAAAACTGGATTTAAAACAAAACTTCAAATCTTCGAGCAGATATAATTAAAATGCAGTGAAGAAATTTAAAACATTTGCAGAAAGATAAAGACATTCTGATGAATTTGAAGTTATTACTAATACACTATTGTGAATTCCACAATAACTTGTAATCAAGCATACTAATATTTGTGAAGTGTTGTATTGTTATTTGTGTCCTTTATGGACTTGACACAGATATTATAATAGCATACATTTTAAACATACATAGTCTTGTACTGTGCGACTTTCAACATTTGTTCTATTTACTTTTCAGATGCTGTTGAACATTGCGTTAGCCATCTTGAGGAATAGTGGCGTTAATTGGTTGTGCAAAAATCAGATGTTGGATTTCCAGAGTAACCTATTATTACTAAGCACATTGATCCCTTTATGTTATAGTAAAACAACCCTGTTAGATTCATTATTCAACAATGAGAAGGATGCCCAGCAATCTTTATATGCTGCATACGAAATATGTGCAAGACATTTTGTCAGTGAACGTCAATTAATTGTAATTGCTTCAACTGATCGAGACATTAACATGATAAACGAACATTTTTACAAAGGATGTAGTTTACCTCTTGTAGTCCATGCTTCGTCTACCGTGGATGGCAAAATGAACTTTGTGCATAATGAAACACCAAAAGTTAGTAAAAGCAATTGCTTTCTTGTGTTTTTAAGCAGCGTCGAGTTCCTTGTCTACATACTTAAACAAGCTCCTAGTTTGTCCTATTGGAATTCACGAGGAAAATTCATATTTGTGATTACAAAGCTAAATACATCTGGAGCGGATATAAGATCGATATTTCAAATACTGTGGGAACATAAGATTTTGAACATTGAACTCATAACACAGCTCACTGATGCTCAGTCGGAACATGATGGTAATAACTCCATTGCTGTTATATCTTACAACCCATTCATATCAACCAACAGTGAGGAATCTAATTTTACTGAGCTAGCAATACTTGTAAGGTCAAAGAACAAACAGGAAACTATATTTAACGAGAAGCTGGAGAATGTGAAAGGATATCCACTTCGAATAAGTGAAGTGAATATTCTGCCATACTTCTGGTCATTCGTGGAAGTGAACGGTAAACTAAATATTTCAGGGTATCCTGGACAATTGCTAAGCGTTATAGTGAAGAGCATGAACTTCACTCCAGTGCTTGTGAAAAAATTCCACGATAGGCTCCTCAACATAAAACATACTAATGGGACCTGGATGGGTCCGCTTGGAGAAGTGATCACATCATTCTCAGATATCAGCGCTGGGCCACGCAGCTTAAGTTTGAGCAGGTATAAGGTTGTCGATTACACCGAAGTGTTCATATTTGATTCTTCCGTCTTTCTGACACCGAAGGCACTCCTTTACCCAAAATGGTTGGTCTTATTCCTACCTTTCAAGGCAAATCTGTGGGTCTCTCTGATTCTGGTGTCTGTCTTTGCGTTTGTTTGTGAGAGATTTGCCCAAAGCCTCATTGCAAGACAGAGCATGCCAAGTATAACAACCAGTGTATTTTACATTCTTCGTCTTGTCGTTCAAACGCCCGTTCCGCGTTTCCCAAAAAGAAGAATACTAAGAACAATATTCATTATGAGTTCCATGTTTTTCGCAATAATGAATTCTATTTATACGGGGAAACTATTAACTCACATGACCACAGACAACTATTATGCTGACATAAACACTTTGGACGATGTATACGAATCTAATTTGCCCATTATTTTAGTGGCGAGTCACTATAAGGAATTAAAAAGGTACGAAGATCCCAGGTTGAAAGCCTTAAGCTTGAGAGCTCAAATTGTTCAAAATGTTACCGAAATAGTCATGCGTATCGCATACAGAAGGGATTCAATTTTATACTATACACAATTCATGGTGCAAGCTATAATGAACAACATAGCAACGCCTGAAGGTAGAGAATCGTTACATCATGCAATAGAAAGAGTAGGTTTAAGTTTCAGAACCTTTGTCGTACCCAAAACTTCTCCTTACCTTTCAAGAGTTAATGTAATAATAGAGAGATTATCTTCTTCTGGTTTAATATGTAAGTGGAGAAACGAGTATGAGAAGAAAGATTCTATGGGTAGAAGTACTAATCACGTGGTATCACTAACATTGCCTCATCTTCAAACAGCATTTTATGTATTATTTATGGGACTATTTTTTAGTGCAATTAGTCTAACATCAGAATATCTAAGTCTATGGATGAGGCAGAAGAAAATACAAATGACAAGGTCGTGCTGCAATAAGAAAATAGATAGCCTATATTAATTTGAAAGCAAAGTTTATTGGCTTTCTATTGGATCTAGAAGTTGTACGAGGCGCATGTAAAAAACAGGCCGATATTTTTTAAGAAACAAGAAAATGATAGGAGAAGAAATTTATTGTTATTGATAAACAAGTACATACCTTAGTTATTTTTCGACGTAGTCACCATTAACCTCCAGACATTTCTGATAGCGTGGCACAAGCTTCCGTATACCCTCTGCGTAAAAATCTTCCGCCTGAGAGTGCAGCCAGTCCAGAACTGATGTCTTGAGCATGTCACTATCGTTGAAACACTTCGATGCAAGCCACTTTTTCAGGTGAAGAGAAAGAAAGAAATCACTGGGGGCATTTTCGGGTCTGTAAGGGGGGTGATTGAATAGTTCCCATCGAAATATTTCAATTGTCTCAACAGTACGAGCAGCTGTGTGTGGGCGGGCGTTGTCATGGATCAGAAAAATTCCAGAGCGTAGCATTCCTCTCCGCCAATTTTGGATGGCACGTCGTAGATTATTCAGTGTTTCGCAATACACCTCTGCTGTAATTGTTCGTTCTGGTTCCAAGAATTCCACGAAAATCACACCCTTTTGGTCCCAAAACACGGTTGCCATGATTTTGTGAACTGATGGTGTTTATTTGAATTTCCTCGCTTTAGGATAACCAGAGTGCCGCCAATTCTTTGACTGCTGCTTCGACTCCCAGTGGCGTACGTTTCGTAGCCCGTCACTATGTGCGAAAAGAGGTCATCCCCATTCTCTCCCCAGAGGGCCAAAAAATCACGTGCAGCTGTCCTTCTTTGCTCTTCGTGAGAGTCTGTCAGAATTTTTGGTACCCACCTAGCACACAGTTTGTGATACCCCAGGTTGTCAGTTACAATTCGATGCACTGTTTTCGCAAACACTTCTGGAAACTCTTTGGCGAGTTCAGATATTGTCAACCGGCGATTGGAACGCACTTTCTTGTTAACGCGTTCCACCAGATCGTACATCTGAACACTAGGCCTTCCGCTACGCTCATCGTCATGGACATTTGAACTCCCTTCCCGAAACTCTGCACCCTTGCCCTGACCTTCCCTTCACTCATCACTGTCGGTCCATAAATGGCACACAATTCCCGATGGATGTCAGCTGCATTCTGACCTTTGGCGTTCAGAAATCGTATGACAGATCTCCCTTCACATTTGGCGGGATTTTGTATTACGGCAGCCATTTCACCTTACTGCTACTCGCACGTACGCAACCCCACTCTGACGATTCTATCTCTGTTGCAAGAACAGAATACTAGGGCATGCTCCTGCGCATGCTCAATTTCATCAGTGTTGCCAACCCCTCGTGAAAAATTATCGGCCCTTTTTTTGACATGTGCCTCGTATTTTATATCGTGTACAAATGTTTAATTCTCTACGAGTATATTTGTGTAATATAACATTATTATGATATTCAAAAGACACGTTGTATTTAATTACTATTTTTTGCTCAAGTTGAGAGAATGTTTCCATAAAGTTACTTAAACCACAAACGAGGTACATTTACCAGTGGATGTACATAGAGGAGTACCGAAATATTGTATCTAATCATGCTTGTAATAATTATAAGATGGTTCAACAATTATTGTGGTATATTTGCTTTTGAAATAAAAGCAATTGTCTAACTCATAACTTCAAGATATCTATATATATACCTATTTCCATCGCCACAAATTAGGAAAGAAAAAGAAAAATAGTATTTCTGTCTACATGCTTTCAATCAAATTTACACAGCAATCATTAATATTATGAAATAATTCTGTGTTTCCATTATTCACGCTTATCGAGCACTTCCACTATAATGAATAAATAATATAAGTTATTTTTACACTTACATTATTTGGTATTGACGTCGCATGAGCGTTGAGGTTTATTTGAAGTCCATTTTATGCACAGATAAGCTCATCGAGACTGTATTAATAGTTTAAAGTGGGAAGCAAGCTACTATATATCTCCACCAGGTATCGAACCGGGGCCTCCGAGATACTTATATACGAGCCTCACACCAGCTTCCGTGACGTCACAGGACTAGTCAACTATAGTCAATGTATGGCATTTATCAAAGTGCGTTATAAGAGTATAATGTTTATTTTTCTGACTGAATCGTCCTTTCTTATTCATTCAGAACGTTGCTTTTACCTCAAGAACGTTTCAAATATTATACGGCATTACAAAATACGTGAATAATGTTGATAAAAGTAAAATCCACTCTTTAACGTTCTGCATAATGTACCTTTATTTTTCAAATTGCCAAGGGCAAAAAATGCGATAGAGATAAAATTTGATCCTTACTCCAAATTATCATCGTTAATATAATATAATTGCTATTGAATTGCTGTGGAATAAACACGATTCAACTTATGCATGCAAGATGATTTTGAAAAAGTTAGGTAGAGGAAAGAGCTTATAAGATTGGAATTTAGTATTAAATAAACTTTCCAACTTTGGAAACTGAATTCCCGTGTGTAACTTGAATACAATTTTGATTTTCTAGAAATCCGGTAAATACGAGTATTTGGCTGCACATGTTTGACTGGTTTGGTTGAAGGTTACAATCTTTTAAAATCATTTCTCGTATTACAAATTGTACATCAAGCAAAGAGAGAAAGCGTACACATACTAATGCAGCAACCGTACTAGCCTAACCTATTCGAAATACCTGGATGCTAAGAACACTAACCTTAAATGATCTAACAGTAATTAAAGCCTATGAAAACAAATTTACGATCACACGGAAAATTGAAATATTAATGCAAGCGACTTACTTTAATTAAGAAGTCCATAACAAAAAGCAGAACACAATAAACCTCATGATCTAACATGAGAATATTGTTAGAAGAAGTTCGTATTCTAAAATCCTTATAATTATATCCCTTTTCTTTAGACAAATTACATATGGTAATTTTCATATTCACATATTTCAGGATACGGCGTAAGTTTTAGGATATCAGCGCGTGTATTTCCTTCATCCATAACAAGGACAATTTACTTGTAACTGTACCTGGACATGTTTTGAAATCGTACCATGCTGACGTAGAAGTTCATATTTATATTTTCCTCTTGTACTTGGGATATTTAGAACAGGTTGAGATAAGATCTCGCCCTCCTACTTTTATACAGAGTATAAATTGAAATAAAGCAAATATGTTACATGAAATCACAATGACTGACTGTGCAAGTGTACGAAACGAATCGTTATTCAGATTCTTTATAAACTAGTAGATTTTCACTTTAGCAACTTGTCTACAGATTTTCGTTCTACATTTCCAATTACCTTAAAAGCTGATAACACAAGAACACATTTTTTACAGTTCGCTAACCACATCGCAATAATCATAAAGATTTCTTCCTGTCTTTGACAAAAATAATCGACAGAGAAAATATAACATCCATTACTGAGTACAAAGGTACAAAATTATCCACAATGTATTTGTGAAATAGGTTATTAGAATTGAACGAAGTAGTAAAATTCCATTGATGTACTAACATTATATTTCTTTCACTTGATGTATATCATCAAGATCGTAATTTTTGTAAACCGGAACATAGCTTGAAGAAGTAAGTGAATATTCCTCTACTGTGGCTAGAAAGTAAATTAGATGTCTCGGAGGCTCCGATCGAACCCGTAACTCCTTGATTACAAGGCAATGGCGTCAACACGAAGTTATCGAGGAGGCTCAGTTTTAACACAATAATTCGACTGTTTTGGCCATCAGATGATATGACGATGATTTTCATTACTCTTCATTATTGTTACGTAAACTCATGTTGCTTGCATTGTTCTATCGTATTCTAAATTAACACAAAATATGTGATTCTATGATAGACATATCAGGAAGAAAAACTGTTAAATACAAATTTTATTCGCAGAATAAACTACCCAAGTTCTCAACATCACATCATGTTCTGGGTTGAAAACTGCTCAATTTATGCGCTAATACGAAACGAGACACTGAATCAGTCAGAATCGCCCTGACCTAAATATTGACAATGACGTGAAGGGGAGAGACGAAATATCAATTTGATGATGGTTCGCTTTTGTTTTGGAAAAAAAATGAGCCTTTCAGTTAGCTGTGAATTATTACCAACAAGAGTGTGTATATTTTCTTACCAAGAATAAGTGTTTCGGTTCTTTAAACAAGACCATATTACACTTTCTCGCTATCATATCAGCTACACAGCACTTTTGTGTGGTGTTCTGAAGAGAAAAATAAGTTGGTTGCTTACCTTGGATAATCTATTCAGCTCCCTAACACTTTACGGCTAACCAAAAGTTGTTTTACTTGCAAGTAATTGTTTTTACTAATAAGTATATAGTTTCCCTTAATTTTCATAACACAAAAAGCACAATATAAATTAACACACTATAATAATAAACGTTCATCACCTCACACTTAGCAAAGTACAAACCAACTTTGAAAAATCTACTTTCGCCAACTCCCACGCGGGGAGCTGGTGTCGTCGTCATTATTTTGTTAGCTCACACCACATTTTTTTTTTCGATTTCTAGCCAAAGTTGCTGAGTGGAGCTAGTGCCAACATTACATTACCACAAGATAGGCTTACCATACGTCCGGAATTAGCCCGGACAGTCCTGGTTTTTTAGTGCTGTCCGGGGTATGTCCGGGATTGCAAAATGTCCGGGGTTTTGAGAATCTGAACATGAAAATAGCTACCGGTATTGAATATTCACGACCAGAATTTAAAACAAACAAGCCATTTCTGAAGAAAAAGGTCATGTTTAGTAAAAAGTGCAACTGAGTCAAATAACAGAGAGGTTTCCTAAACATCAGAAAATGTATTATTCAATTAAACATTTAAAAATTAATTGATTAATTTTATAAAATAATGTTAATAACATATAGGATACCATAAACCGAGAAAAAGTAAGCCATGGTTTGATAATGAATGTCATAATCTAATAGAAATAAGATATCAGGCTAGACTTAAGTGGTTAAATAACTCTGATGATACAAATCTAAACAATTATAATAGAATAAAGCGAAAAGTTAACCGCACGTTTAGAAGTAAGAAAAGAGATTACTTGAAAAGCAAAATTAACGAAATTGAAACAAACAGCAAAAATAAAAATATCAGAGATTTATATAAAGGTGTAAATGAGTTTAGAAAGGGGTGGCAACCTAAAGTAAACTCGATAAGAGATAAAGACGGTGATTTTCTAGCTGACCCAAGCGATATTCTAAATAGATGGAAGAACTACTTTAATGAGCTTTTAAATGTTCATGTAGGAGATAAATCAGAAGTAAATGAAGTGCACACAGCAATACCTTTAGTTCCAGAACCTAACTTGACTGAAGTTGAAGATGCTATTAAAAGGCTTAAGAATAACAAAGCACCTGGCATTGATTTAATACCAGCTGAGTTAATTAAATATGGTGGAAATTCATTAATATGTCAAATTCATAAATTAATTTGTTTAAAATGGAATAAAGAAAAAATCCCTCAACAGTGGAAAGAATCCATAATTGTTCCTGTGTTTAAAAAAGGTGATAATATGAACTGCAATAATTACCGTGGAATTTCTCTACTCTCAACAACATATAAAATATTATCTAACATTATTTTAACACGACTAACCCCATATGCTAATGAAATTATAGGTGATTATCAATGTGGATTTAAACGTAACAGATCAACTACAGATCAAATTTTTCACATCAGACAGACACTTGAGAAAAGTGGGAATATAATCAAAATGTCCATCAGCTATTCATTGATTTCAAAAAAGCATATGATTCGGTCAAAAGAGATAAATTATATAATATATTAGTAGAGTTTGGAATACCTAAGAAGCTTGTTAGTATGATAAAAATATGCACCAGTGAAACAGAAAGTAAAATTCGTGTGGGTATTAATGTGTCTGACAAATTTACAATTCATGATGGGTTAAAACAAGGAGATGCATTATCTCCATTGCTCTTTAATTTTGCCTTAGAATATGCTGTAAGGAAGGTAAAAGAAACTAAAGAAGGACTAAAATTAAATGGTGTGACTCAGTTGTTAGCATATGCAGATAATGTAGACTTACTGGGGGATGATGTGAATACAATTAAGAATAATGCTAAAATATTTTTCAAAACTGCTAAAGAGATAGGTTTGGAAGTTAACAAAGAGAAAACTAAATATATGCTTACAGGCCGAAACCAAGTGTTAGGTAATAATCAAAATCTAATTATTGATAACAACTCATTTGAACCAGTTTCCAAATTCAAATACTTAGGAGTAATATTAACAAATGAAAATTATATTAAAGAGGAAATAAAAAGTAGGCTTAATTCAGGAAATGCATGTTACTTCTCTCTTCATAAACTTTTGTCTTCTCGTTTAATATCTAAGAAACTAAAAGTTAAAATATACAAAACAGTAATTTTGCCTGTAGTATTATATGGGTGTGAAACTTGGTCCCTTACATTGAAAGAGGAACATAAATTGAGAGTATTTGAAAATAAGATCCTTAGGAAAATCTTTGGACCTAAAAGGGATGAGGAGACAGGTGAGTGGAGAAGGTTACATAATTTAGAACTACATAATTTGTATTCATGTCCAGATATTATTAGAATAATTAAATCAAGAAGACTTAGGTGGGCAGGCCATGTGGCACGAATGGGAGAGGAAAGAGGAGTTTACAGGATTCTTGTTGGGAAACCTGATGCTAAGAGACCTGTAGGAAGGCCAAGACGAAGATGGAGGGACAACGTTGAGATGGACCTAAGGGAAATCGGTAGGGATGGAAAAGAGTATATAGATTTTGCTCAAGATAGGGAAAGATGGAAGGCCTGTGTTGCTGCAGCCATGAACCTTCGGGTTTAAGAAGGCTAGGGAGTTAGTTAGTTAGTTAGTTTAATGTTAATATTTTTCTTGTACAATTTATAGTTTAATGTTCCAATAAAATAATAAGGCTTTTAAGGAAATTCAATTCATTTTTGTAAAAAAAATAAATGAAATTCAGCAGTAACGAGTTGATCGCCAATATGTACCACAAGATACTTCAATATTTTCGGCTGAGTGTTATGCCATATATCAAGCGCTCCTCTACGTTGTAGAACTAAGAAGTAATCACTCCCTAATCCTCACTGATGCATTGAGTGTCTTGCAAGCTTTGTCGAGAACAGGCAGTGCTGTTTATAAGTTAACAACATTTGAATACTTGATTATATGCACGATGAAACATATTCGACAAAATGGACAGAAAGTGGTTTTCACTTACACCCGTGCGCATAGTAATCAATAAATATCATGACATAGTAGATGAAAATGCAAAAAAGCGAGAACCCAGGATTATGAAACACCTTTTCGACTACCTTATACAGATCTCTTACCCAGGGTAAAATATAAGTTACAAAAACAGGGAAGGAGTGGTGCAAAACAGAGCTACAAAATACCACATCCTATAAGTGGCATGCTCAAGTTAGAAATCATATACCTTGGTACCAAAACATGAATCTACCTCGGGCAGTGATTGTTTTTTATATTAAGAATGCGAACAGGTCATGTATTAGTAATTCAACATTTGGCTCGTTTAAAGATTGTGCCATCAACTTCCTGCCAATGCGGAGAAGCTAATCAAACACTTAATCATTTACTTTTTGAATGTCCCTTAAGACAACAATACCGAGACTCTCTCTATAAACACTTACAACATGCACAGGTACCATTTCCGATATCCTTATCTACACTAATATCTGAACCTCGCACTATAGTTATTTGGATTCTTTACAGTTTCGCTAGAAAACGTAGGTTTACTATTTAAACAACCACGATGATTCACACTACAATTTGAATTAATAACCTCACAAAGCTGTTATACCATAAGAACAGGAAGACATTAGTGTTTCGAAGAAAGTGAATGACATTCAACAACAGTTTAGAACATAGATAACGTTATTAACAATAGAACCTGAACTCAGCAACTTTGGCTAGAAGCTGCAAACGGGGGGTGAGCCATAAAATAACATAGAAGAAGAAGCTAGTGCCAACACGCAAGGATACAAGATAAATACATATAGGTGGGTTCAATCCTTGGTAGCGAAAGAACATTGGTTGACAAGAAATTGCATATGTTTTAGATGAGTGGGTTTGTAAGAAACATTATTAGACGTAGTCTACTTTTATGAGACCCAATACAGAAGTTCTTAGTAGAATAAAGTGTAATATATTTAAAAACTATTTAAAAACAGTTGCAATTGTTTAGTATAATTTTTCTTTATGTACGTGTAATTAAAGATAAATTGTTTGATAAAATGAGAAAAAAATATTTTGCATATTTTCAATCTTTCGTTGTTTTATAATGGTTAAGATGATGCAAAATGTGACTGAAAATACCCGAAGGGGCAAGATGTCACACCCCCCACGGAAGTAGATAGCAAGGGATATTTACATATATCATACAAATAGCTTCATTCTAATAATATTACCTTAATTATTTACTGTAGAAAACTGTTGATTGCAGGTGAGACTGATTTAGGGCTCATTGAAAGAACGTCATGGGTTCAAATTCAGGCAGCATTCAGGACCGGGAGGAATATACCATATTTTACTTTTAAAGAAAGTAGATTATTGCTTACCTCTGAAAAAATCCTGCAAATATGGTTTTTATGCAGATGTTCTGAAAATATGGTGTGCATAAATTATATCTTCAATAGGTAACAAAAATAAATTCTGGTAATGAATTATATACAAATTATTAAATAGTGTGTATATTTATTATAGAATTTTATTAAAAAATGGATCCAAAATTAAATATCATTAAATATGACAAACACTTCTTTCAATAATTTTCAATTATAAACGTCATAGTTACAGTAAGCTTCAAAGCATGGCGTTTTTAACACCAAACACACCCGCATACACACAAGAACACTTCCTTTTCAACATCTCAAAGATTTCATATTATTCTGTTTAGGTTTATATGCAATACTTATAATATATATAAAGATGAGAAAATAGTATATAGGCTAATACATAGGCGCCGACTCCATGAGGCTTGGGGGGCTCGAGCCCCCCTCAATGTTAACGATGTGAGGGCAGAGCCCCCAAATAATTTTGCTTAAGAGGATCTAATGTATTATATTGCTTCTCTTGTAAAGTTTACTCTGAATTTTGCCATATGAACTGAACTTAAAAACACATTTGAAATGTTCTAGACCATCAACTTTGGGGGCTGAGACCGCTAAACCATCAACTTTGGGGGTAGGGCTATGACCAGATACAGCAAAACACATGACTTATTACTATATACTAAGTATATATAATTGTGAGTATTGTTAACATTTTTACTAAAAAAGGTTTCAAAAGAAGATTTGCATGAACTGGGAGAGTGGATGAGACGTTCGGGCTACAAATGGCTCTTACATGACATTCAGAACGAGATAATTCATATATAAGGGAGATCTGTTTTGCGCTCCATGGTAGCAGATGTTAAAAGTCGGGAATATTTTGCTATTATGGTTGACAAAACTTGTGACATATCCATCCGTGAACAATTGACATTCTGATTCGAACTGTAAATGAAAATTTTAATATTTTTGAGGAATTCATGGGCTTTTACGACATTCCGAACACTGAGGCCAAAACTTAAAAAAGGGAGGGAATGAGTCATTCATCAATTTATTTCAGTGATCAGAGCCTCCCCAATAATTTTGACAAGTCGGCGCCCCTGGCCTAGTATAATCAAAGTCAAGAATGGAATACTCAATACATTCAAAAATGTGTTATACGAGACTACAATGTACATATTTGCACAGTAAATTTACATAATTATAGTTTAGGCCCACATATAAATTCAGCAAATAGCACATGGAGACATTAAGACTAATTTGAATGAAAGGTCACAAAGAAAGACACATTTTCGTTAATTAAAAAAGGCCACTTTGGATCACATTAACACGGAAGCCAAGAGAAGGATAATAATTTATGTGCAGAGTAATATGATTACGAGTAGTAATCCATAGTGCAAATTCCATGATATTTATTTTACGTAGCTTTTTTACCTGTCTAGATCAATTGCAAAGATGAAGGAATTGATGAAATGGACGAGAACACGCCATACAGAAACATTTATATCCAGGATTGGAACCCAGAATTCTTTGTTTCTCGGCGTATATGCTAAAACCATTGGTTGTTCACAATAACGCTAGCGATTTTTTATTAATGAGTATCGGGTTCGACTCCCCACAGGGGATTTCACTGTCTTGGGTCTCATTTTATATGAAAAACTCAATATGCTGACCAAGGCAGAAATTTATTTTATTATAAAACATAAATCATTTTATACTATTGATCTTATAGAAATGTTGCCATTCACTACAACGGAATGCAGCGAAGGATTATGCGTAATAAATACCACAATCAGCGGCCGTTTTCGGACCGGACGACCGGCCGGGGCTTCCCCTGAGTAGCGCCAAAATCATATTTCTGATTAGTACATAAGAATTGGATTCGTGTAGACGAAAGTTAATTGAAGCTACTGCTACATGACATAATAAGTATAATATATTGCAAAATCTGTAGCAATTTAAGCTAGGAGATTACTAAAATCAAAATGTTATTTCCTAGTACTTAAGATATTTAGTTGATTGATATGGTTTATTTTACACTTCGCTTTTTCTGACACTTCTGTCTAATCGCGAAGATGTGGTTCATTTATGTGTGACAAAATTGATGAAGCGACACATGGTCATGTATAATTGAGGGGTGGTGGAAAGTAGGGAGACCAGGGTGGAAAGTTATGGGGATGGCAGATTAGAAATTAGGGTGGGGGGGGCAAAAAATCACCTCGCCCGGGTACATATTTTATCATGAGCCGCCCCTGACCATAATGCATATTTTAGTTTGTGATTCTCTGGTAAATATGTCTTTACAATAATCGCGGATGTGAAAGTTGATATGAAAGTGCACTGAAATCAATCAAGGTGTACCAGGTTCGATTCCCAGTTGGGGCACACTTCAGTGGTTCAATAGGTCCAGTCCCCAGTAGCTTCTCTGAACATAAAATAAACTTTTTGATATGTTCATCTTCATGTTCTAAAGACTCCCATTTCATCTCGCCCTTATTTCTTCCAATGTGCAGGAAATCTAAACGGATTTTCTCCTTCAGACGGTTGGATTTTGTTGCATGAGCATGCTGGAGATCCTATTTTTGAGCACAGTCTAATTGTCAGGAAATACAGAATCTCAATGACACTGACTACACTGAATCCTAAGCAGAGACCCAATATTCCTCCGATGTTGGCTGAAATAAAATGAATACGCTTTATTAGCCACTGAAAAATATAAAAGATATACAAAGCAAAAAGTCAAAATGACTGTAAACATGAGAACTGTTAGATACATTTCAGAAAATGGACGAAAAGAATCAAATATATTGTAACAATTGATACATAATTTTAATTATACAAGATTTAAAGGATACCGAATGTAATATTAATGTGACAACTAATCATATTTAAGGAAGAACGTGTCTCATATGTACCTTGAAAGTTAAAGGAATGGCAGTGCTTTTGTTCAATAACTAAATAACAATATGCCCAATTTAATTCTCCAGCATGATGGTACATTACTTGTATACTTGTGAATGCAACCAAATCTAGTTTTGTATTTGCCCCTCTGAGTTGAAACATAAACCCGTACCATATGTGAAGGCATACTGTGGGACGAGAATATATGTCACAAATCAAAAATGTTGAAAAGTACTTCCATTACATACCTATAAAATCAGTTGAGGAATACAGTTCCCTTCTCTGTTTAGCAATGAAGTTCCTCTCCTTGAAATAAAACAGAAGTATGGCGCTTGTCGAACTGGAACAATACAGAGAAAATGAATGAGATGCATTCACTTTATGTTTATTACGTACAATCATGTTGCGATAAGTAAATTAACAAATTTTAAGTCATAGGAGTAACATAGTAGGTTTAATTGTAATGTATATGGCCTACATGAAATGGAATAGGAATACCAATTTTTTAAGCTCTCCATTCCTGGCTATTTCCGAAAATTTGCATCAAACAATAGCACTCCGGATAACTCGAAATACTATGTAGGTAGAGAGTAGAGATTCGAAATGTACAGGGTGTTGCATAAGTCTGGACCCACAGGAATTAGAGATTTTGTTCAAAGTGTTTGCCATTGTATGGACTATGTTCGATTTTAGTAATCTTTAAGGAATACGTCACAATTGATTGAAAACCATATTTCAAGCATTACAAAGTTGCGAATAGATCAGTTCCTGAACATATTTCACCTTTGGTATGGCGCTGTTCATTACAAGTGCTCCCCTGTGCATAGCACCACGCCATGAAGGCGTATAGGGGGTGTGGGGGTAACGCCCCACATTTTCTTGATCCGGTCGTGAGTTGGGGTGATGTGATCAGCATCACGCCCCTGACCGCCTTTACCCCCCAGGGTTTCCCCAGGTACCCATGTTATTCGACGCTGGGTAGGCCCCGCCGGGGCCGCCTCCATCGTTAGAAAAGTTCCCGGATTTGAACCGGCCGGGGATCGAACCCGGGACCTTTAGCATTGTAGTCAGACGCGTTACCGACTGAGCCACCGCGGCCACATTACAAGGGTTTTCTCTTCTGTATTTGTTTTTTTGCAGTGTACAGATTATAGTGAAATCCGAACCAAGAAACTCTGAATCTCTACCTGAAATCTAATCAAGGAACTACAAAACGGAAGCCTTAATTATCATACATACATCCTCACATAATAAAGAGCACACAAAATGATACTTACTTTTCATTGAAGTCATAGTTATAATCAAATTGTTGCAATTCGGACTCGTAATTTATTTCAGTACATGAAGGAAGGCAGTTACATCTTGGTAGATATTTGTATTCTGTAATGATATAAAACAAAATATTGCATTACTCCTTAAGTTTATTAATGGCTTAAACCAATACGTTTTTGGTAAAATGTATCTAAAATATTTTCTGGATGTTATGTGCTGCATTTAGAATAATCAGGTTGAGTTCATACATCCGGGAGAAAAAACTTTTTTACTCAAACTAAGTAAAAATATTTTTTTTTTCCATTCACTACATTCTACACGGATAATATTCCGCTTTATATATATGGTTTGTCTACTATTACAAAGGTACAGTAATTTCCGAAAAACTATAAATACATTCATCTTGATTATCATTCATGTGTAATACATTCAAGCTACTCATTACTGAAGTTGAAAAAGGTTCAAATAATATGTAGTAATAATATCCTACCTTTGTAGTAAAATTGTCCGAAACTGCAGGCATCATTGCCTACATTGCAAATTCGTGTGCTTCTTTCTCCTAGAAGAAAGTTACAAAGCATCTGTTTTAATTAAAATTAAAAACAAATAAGTCATACATATTTCCATAAATTTAACTTAATTTCATTTCAATCTATCTATCTACTACGGTTACTTTTTCCCCTTTATGCCTAATGATGAAAGTAGTTCAATTTTTAAACTTCAATAATTTTAACAGTGGAAGTACATAAGGAACCATCTAATTTTTATAATTGGTTTCATTTTTGGTCCTTGAAAATACTGACAGAACTTTGAATTCAGGGTTTTTAAAGAAATTAATTTGGCATCAGATCATTAAGAGCTAACATTGGTATCGTGTATGTGTGTGTGTGAATGCATCCGATGTCTATATCAATGGATGATATTCAACTTGATTTCATCACGCAGTGCACTTTAGGAAGAAGCAGTTGAATACGCATGAAGCCAGGCAAACTGATTCGAGGTTTTAAGGAAAACGTAGTTGAAGCCTTCTTACATAGAGAAAATTTGAGATATTTTATACGTATACACTCCTCATATGATCGCGATAAGTATAGCCTGAATCATTTCGGGACAGAGCATACGCACAATGCTTACCCGATATATTTTCAACATAGGATTTGGTCTGTTTGCGGCCTTGACTTTGCGCAATGAATTGTGGGGGAAGTTGTTCGCTGAATATCGTCTATTTTGCGATGTCTGCATGAATTCAGTATTCTCTTAAACATATAATTTGGCCACAAACCTGCATATGTAAGAAATTTGAGTTGCTGAAATGTTTTAACTCGGTTTGGATGCCGTGCAGAATATCTCGAAATGCTCAAGGCAAAACGATATCAACATGTCCTGTACTATATTCTATAATCAGGCAGAAGAAATGAACTAAAGTTTGTCAATCGCCAGAAGTTAGGAGGGGGCACAGGCAAGTATCAAGCTTCAATAAATCGCTTGACAACTGGGGTAAGTCATTTCGCTAAGTGGGTTGATTAATAGAAGCTAGGTGGTTATCAATCTCCCCTCAACTGTGCCTAAACCATTACCTTCTTGTAAAAAGGCCTGAGCAGACACACTTGTTTCTTACATGTACCTGCGTCATTATTGGTAGGCCATAGATCGCAACACGATATCAACATCAAACTCCCACGATATTGAAACTAATAGACCTTATTCACACATACTACGTAGGAATACTACTTTCAAACTATGTCAATTTTTGCATATTCAACATACATTTGCGACTGTGATACTATTCCGTATTACGATCCAGCACCTATCAATGATGACGTTGCACAAAAACATCTCCGTATCGGTCTTATTATAAGGAGTTTCCCAGTCACTTACCGGGTAGATAAGCAGGAACACAGCCACACAACTCTAAAGACGCATTCGCGAGGCACTCGTACTGGCAGTTTCTTTCGCTGTACATTTTGTAGAAGTAGAGTTTTCTTTCCTCTGCTGCAAAGCAATGACGGTCTGTTGGCTTGTACTTATGCACATTCTGAAGAGTAGACGTTGCGCTTGGTTTTACTCGGAACATAATATAGGAGTTATTTAGAAAGTAGTGGTAATTCCCTACGTCTGGTGTTGGGTCAATTGGACTGTGGACTCTTATCTGAAAGAAAATTATGAAATGCATTACAATCCCGAAGTCAAAACTTTGAAAATTTCTACATCCGTAACGTTATTATACTTTGTGACTCATGTTTACCTTTACCTAGCTCAGTGGCGTAGCGCTGGTCTCTGGGGCCCCCCTGCAAGCACAATATTGGAGGCCCCCTTAGTGACAAAAATATTGATGCCAGAGTGGGACGGACGTACAATAGTTAGCTAGTCCCTCCCCTCCCCCGTAGTTGTACAAGAAATTAACTTCTGCCCCAAATACTCTGCCTTCCCATACCTTCTTGAAACTAAATCAGGGTGATCTGAATCTCTGATAAATAACTGGAAGATCTGGGTTTCTTCTTTTTGGAGGAGAGGGAAGCTTCCCGCTGCCAAACATATTGTTCGTGATCTTTTGTATTTTTTGCTTGAAATGTATTTTTAATGAGGTTCCATGTAATACACACATATTAAAACACTCCTCTTTTGGACTTTTATGTGGATGCCCCCTTCAGCCCCTAAGCCATCCCCTGGCTGCGCCAGGCCAAGTTTCAACGTAAGAGTCGCTCACATTAGCCTTCTGATATTAATAGTGAGTAATATATTCAAGCAAACTTACTCTTCAGTTATGGGGGTGCACCGGACCTCTAGATTGTCCATGGTGGCCTAACACCACAAGGTCAATTGAATTCTGCTACGAAGAAATAGCTGTGGATTCCAGTCTTGAGAGATGGAAAATAAAGCTGCGATGGGACTCTATTCACTGAAATTTTGTCACTCAATGAAATGAAAGGACTTAACCCTCACCCCTCCCCCAAAAATGGTTGACACAGACACGGTGTTTAATTTTGGTGTTAATGGACCTCAATATCATTATTCATAATTCTAACGCTGCCATTTCTTTTCGATAGACCATTGATCACACATTTGTTATAAAAACTATTTCATGAAATAAGAACGGTTTCATTAATAGATCATCAGTGCTCGAATTTGCATAAGCATCCTCTTCCACCTGCTTCGTTGTCTTCAAGTTGATCCACACATGGATCCTTCCTTCTATCCCCAATCTCGAACAAGGAAAGCCGGTCCCCGTGACGGAGTGGTTAGAACATCGCGCTACGACGACAGGGGTCCCGGGTTAGAATCCCGGCCTGGGCATGGGTGTTTGTGAGTGTCCATCTATCAATTTCATCATATCATCACTCATCTCCATCTGCGCAAATTAGCCAAAAGTGGCACATGAATTAAGTAAAATAAAGCAGTCAATCAAATCAATCGAACAATGAAATTCACAGCTAGGAATTTTCACTTCGAACACTGCAGATCACAGAATCGGAACACATTGGAAAATAAAAACTAGTTCCATGGAAATGTCTACAAAATTTCAATATGTAAGAAAAATAAACTTCACAAAATAAAAAATAATGATCATATTTAACTCATACGCTGTACACACTGCGTGGCAGAGGAGGAGACAATTGCCCTTAGGGTAAAGGAATAATTGCCCCTGGACTCCACCTCCTACTGAGTTTTTTGACCCCTTTGAAGTAAAACGTAACAGGTGTGGACAATGTGGGAAATTCATTTCACATTTTTCATTTTAAAATGAAAAGGCTTGGGCCACCTTTGAAGTTACATTTTAAATGTCACGAGTTTATTGTGTAGACTGGTTGAGCAACTGAATCTTTCTACTGGATTCATAACTGCAAACAATTGACACACTACGCATCTTAAATTGACTTTTTTCTTTGTATGCAACACTGTGTAATTTCTGCGATTACATAAAATTTCAGGAGCACATTGCGGGGCCCTTGCAACCCCCACCCCCCGCATTGCGACGACGACGCCACTGACCGAGCTTCTAAACGGGGATACAAAAGATTCTAATTGAGAATTGTGAGGTAAAATGTAAAATAATAATAATAATAATAATAATAATAATAATAATAATACTCATGAGCAGGAAATGTACACGACCTTCTCCTTTGTGCAGGGTTGCCAGGTGATCAAGATAAAATTAAGAGCCAATATCGCAGTCACACGTTGAAAATAAGGGACACAATTGCAAAAGACCAACGCACGCAGCCTTAATCAGCATTTCTACTTATCTTTTAATCTTCAGAAGAGTTCTTTCGTATGAAAAAACCTACTAATCAGGGGGCTCGGACAGGATGTTTTCCTCAGGGATAGCAGAGTAAGATGTCATATCTTGTCCCTCAGTCATAGAACATGTATGTTACCTTTTTTATTATTATTACTATCATTATTATTATCATACAAATCATAAAATTGAAATTGAGTGAAAATACTTTGGCGCTGTTGACATATTCAGACTTCAGTCCACTATTTAAATAGAAACTAGATTCGCCTTGCTTCCTATGCATTAACATCTATATCTATAACTTTGGTGATGA
This sequence comes from Lepisma saccharinum, assembly GCF_977018435.1. Lineage (NCBI taxonomy): Eukaryota > Metazoa > Arthropoda > Insecta > Zygentoma > Lepismatidae > Lepisma > Lepisma saccharinum. The sequence goes on from NW_028143205.1 coordinate 61,261, forward strand.
ACAATTCTTTATTTCTTCTTGTACTTTTTCACAATGCATAGAAATCAAACCATGTTTTTACGCGTCAAAGGATACTGCATAAAAAAGGTATTTCAAAACGACGGTGCATGAACTATTATCGAACTCGGATGCCGACTTGGGGTAATGATTTCAGACTTTTCGGGATCCCGAACACAGTAAATTACAAAGGATCGCATTGGAAAGTAGTTAATTATTGGTATTTTTTGCGCTAAATGGGTCAAAATTTCTTGAAATTAACTGTGAGTTCCAAAAGTTGGGTAGTTGGGGGCGGGAGGAGGGGCAAGAACAGTTTACTTTCCCTTGGTTGATAAGGTTTAGCATAGTGCGGGGGCAGAAGTGGCAAAAGGAGGGGGGCAACTGCCCACCTTACTCGCCGCCACTGTGCGAGAGCCCCTTCACACACACAAAATGAAAGAAATAATAAACAAAAATAGGATTCTTCTTGATTACTAATCAAATAATGAGTTTTATATATAAATATATAAAGGCAACACAATAAATTCAAGTCTTAATAAAGATACTAATAAATGTCTACGTTGAGATATAACACAAAACTCTAATAAATAAAATAATCAAAGCGGAAGAAGTTATTAGGATGTATGTGGATGAGTATGTTAATCAGGTATTGTCTTCTGATGTTATTCTTAGGATGATCCATGATATGTGGTTAATTGACGAAAAGGGCATAATTTTTCGTAAGGAAGTTTTGTTTAATCCCCAAAGATTTTTTTTTGTTTTATTTATTCCTTGAGGGGTCATTACTTCCTACTATGTTCTTGATTTTAGGATGAGGAGATCAACCAGAGCGAGTTCAGGCAGGAGTATATTTACTTTTTTAAACATTACTTGCTTTTTTACTTCTTTTATTTGGTATTTTTATGCATGTTATTATAATAATATTTGTTTGTGTGTTTGAATTGCTGTTTTGAGTCCACTTTATGCACAGGAAGGGTACTCGGAACTGGGCCTACAGTTTAATGTGGGATCCGAACCACTGTGCCATTTGCGGTTATTTCATGTGACTGATAATTACAAGCAAGGCTGGAAAGAAAATGTACGAGATGATTTATGGAATTTAAAACTAAAACATTATTGTAAAGCTGTACCGTTTCAGAAGAAAAATGTTTTACTCGAAGAAAATATGTGGATGGCTTGCAATCAATATTTATGAGTCATAGAATGTCAGAAATGTAATAAATCTATTTCATACCCCAACTGAAGGAAAATTGGCGTCCAAGATACACCAGGCATCCTGCTTCGAAGCGTCATCAATCTCTATCTGAACGTACAAGTGTCCAGAGAATCCTGACACATGCTGGCGCAGGGGGTAGAGCCCTCTGTCGTCCTCGGGCCCATCCACATAACCTTCCATCAGATCCCAGCCGGAAACTTTCGGCCAAGACCCACAGTTTTCTTCTTGGCAATAGTTGGCGCTAGTAACAGGTGATAGTGTCTTATGAGGCAGTTCAAACAAAATATGTTGTCACTAAACAGGCAAACAACCCAAAAAAATGTAATAGCTAAATTATGTAAAAAAGACCTATTTTGGCTACCAGAACAAGTATTGGTACCCAAATACATAATGCAATTATGTTCATACTTATTGTAACCCTTTTAATAAATAAAGTATACAAATATACGGGGGAACCAGTAAATTCTTAGCAAATTGACACCCTGGTTTTAATTAAAGGTACAGTATGATGCACAAATTATTGCTCGGCAAATTGTCCATGACCATTTTCATTAAATTTTCTCTTGCAAGCTACGTGTTTTTAAGGTTTAGATGCTAGAGCAGAGGTTGTCAGGAGCTTGTTTGGCGTTTTGTTTCAATTCTTGCAGTCCTAATTGTAGGACAATTTAGTTGGTAATACTTATGCATCCTACTGCACCAGAACACAAAGCGCATACCCCTGAAAGTATGCAGGTGGAGGTGGCCATGTGTCTGGGGGGAGGTGTGTATATATACAGAGAGAGAGAGAGACTTGTCTAGCAAATATTTTTTTTAAAGTTTGTGCTAATGTTCTCAAAATTTCTCAGTGGTTGACAATCCATGGCCGTCTATGGTATAAAAACCTATGAATCAATTAATTTCTTGTATTTTTTTTCCAAAGGACTAACCTGGCATGATGTAAAAAAGGCAGTTTGCCACATGAAAGAAATATTCTTCTAAAATTAAAATGCTGTAACGTCTTTTTAGTTCAAATATAATGTAATTACTTACTATCGTTATGTATCGAAAAAATATATGATTTCTTTATTTTCCTAATTGAAAATTATCATAAATACATGCAGAACACCTGTGAATTGACACAAAAATATCGCCGCAACCGAATTGCGCACACTTTAGATCCAGAATTGCGCACAAATATCACTGACCTGTTTTGCGCACAGATTTTGATCGAACGTTGCCACTTTCATATCTTTAAAGTCTGTGCGCAAAACTGTTTTTGTCTTTAGACAAGAAGAGAGAGAGAAATTAGAAATAAAACTCAAAGATTAGTTTAGGTTAGGTTAGGTTAGGTTAGGGTAATTACTGCACAACAAACCGACCATTACATTCTAGTCCACCAATCAGGTTCATCCTCTATGCCTATCTAATGCTACCCTTCCAGCAAAGCACGTGTAAGTCCACACACACACACACACAAACAAACACAACAGAAGTGAGAACGGCTTGAGAACATTTTACATCTGACAACATCGCCTCATTTTTTGGTGCACAATCCTGTACATTGTGACAGCTTGTCAACGGCTTATCAGATAACACTGATAAAACCGGAAAAGTGTGCGCAATTCAGCTGTAGCCAAAAATATTGAGTCCAGTAAAGCATCAAAGTTAAGGTGACCAAGTTTTGAAAACAACAAAACGGGTCGGCAAAATATACATACACATTTTAATAAACTGTTCCGTTTTTTTAAAACAAATTATTAAATAAATACTGTGTAAATATCTTACATAATATGGTGATATACACTGTACTACAACCAAGAAGTTCTTTAGAATTGAATGTCATTCATTGATATTTTGTCGACGAATGGAACTTCTTCAGTACATCCTTCTTTTCAAATAACATTTTGTAAAAGTTTACACACGCCTGATTAAAGTTCACCTTATTTATCAACATTGCTTTCAAAGTTTGTACTAAAAGAGCGTTCTAGTTATTTGTCTATAAACAATTCACGTACGAAAACTCTCGTTAATTGGGTACATTAGTTCTAGGTAAACAGAGAACGAACTCCAATGATTTAAGAAAACTGGAATATGACACATCGTTGACATTGAAATGTGAAATAATTTCTACCGGTCTTGGCGGAAATGGCGTCACCTAGTACAGTTCGAAAGCGTCAAGTTGAAGAGGAATCAAGACCACAGTTCAGAGCACGCCAAGGTTGCAGGCTCGGTCATGTGACAAGTGGACTTGTTGTTCGTTTGTTTGAAATCGCGGAGATAGAAAGCCAGCACGTTTTTTGTTGTAGTTCTTCTAATGTGTGGAAATGTATGTATAAGTACATTTGCAAATGTTATGTGATTTCTGTGGTGAAAAACAAGTGTTTAAAACGTGGAAAACCAATATGTCCTCGGTTATATCTACTGATCGTATTTGGCGCTGCAGTCGAAGTGCAGTTCGAAAGATTTTCACTTCCAGTCCACGACTTCAAGACCGCACTGCCAGACCATTCTCGAAGTATGCTCGCTTCAAGTACAGTCTTGCACCTTTCGGACATGGCCATAGATACATTTAGGCGACCCGTTTTACGTTTAAAGAATCGGGACAGAGACTAAAAAAGGGGGGACTGTATAGATGCGCATTTGGTGCATCAAAATACGCACAGAAATGCATCAAAGGGTACTTTACTACTCCTGCTGCTACCTGTGATGTATTAAAAATGCATCAATTGAGAAAATCAGGCACGATCATTTCAAAGAAAACAAAACTATGCTTTTAATTGTGACAATTGAAGCACCATGAATCAACATCGATTTCATGCATTTCGAGTTCTGCATGTAAGGGGGGATGAGGGGGAATTTCCCCTCTGGTAGCCTTAGTTTTAGCATCTGAAGCATACTATTCGAAAGAAGATATGGAATACGCCTCTCCACTGGGAATTTTTCAAATTCCACACTGGAAATACTTACGCATGATCCGTGTACGTATCCGGTGGAGACAACATATTGAACGTGCAACAATATCCGTGCATGAAATTGGGATGGAATTCCTGTTCGCAAGTTTCATTCAATCCGTTAAACTCACACTTAGTAATTAAGTCGCTGCACTGGAGCAATACCTTGAAATAGAGCAAAAAACCTAATGTGAATATTTTTGTAAAGGAACTTACAAATGAAGACCACAGGGAAAGAGCGTGCTTTGTCCATTTTTAGCCAAATTGAGGTAAAGGTGCTATCAAATAGCTCTATGAAGGGCCTTTCTAACTAGGAATTGTACACGAATAGACCGTGCGTTTTCCATCCATTGCAAAGAGGTATACAGGGAAAGAACATGAACATGCTCATAAGAATAGGGTTACCAGATCGCTGTAAGGAAATGTAGGACATAATGTAAGACTTTAAGTCAAAATGTAGGACACTTAAAATTTTCAGCTTTTTAAAAAAATATTAATTCTTAAGTGAAAAATGTTCAAACCTTTAATCAATACTAAACAATGAATTTCTTACTACATGTTTTAACTTCTCAGAGGAGTCAATTTTTATCAAAAATTTTGCGTTAAATCAAAATACATTTATGAGAGACTGAACAGTCAAACTCGAAATTATACTGAACCTCAGTATCAAACTATTTACAGATTTTTTAAAAAAAAAAAAATTCTCCCATGGCTCCGTTGTGCTGATGGTAACGAAAATACTCTCTCATGATGTCCTGGAATGACAAGCTATTATTCAGCAATTACCGTTTAATCTAGGGTAGTTTCTAGTTCAATAACTTTGATATCTATACCCCTTTTTTTACAATCAAAATATTGAATAAGAATGGAAACACCTTGTTCCATCAGTATAAACCCTAAGGCAAGAAATTCCACTCAAGCAGTGAACAATGACATCAAATGAGACCTTAATGTTTTAGCAGAAACCTCTATTTTCTTTTTGGGCAACGACTGAATCAAAATAAATTTCACCATTGAGTTTGGTAGCGAAGTTCATAGACTTGTAACTTGCATGATTTCTCTCTGTTAAACTGCAACACGTATTTTCCTAATTAAAATTACGTGACTCTCAAAATTTAGGACATTTATGATATTTTTCAAATTCCTCCCGGACGCCGGACATAAGACTAAAATGTAGCACATGTCCGGGAAAAACCGGACGTCTGGTAACCCTACATAAGAAGGAAATAACGTGCTCTCCTGTAAAATCAAGAAAATGGACAAAGAACGTTCTTTCCCTGTAGTCTTCAAATAAAGTTGACACTTAGTCCATAATTAAACCTGTAGAAGCATTTACAGTCCAAAGAATATAATCTGGGTTTTTCTTTGCTGGAATGAACAGGAATTAGCTTTAGTTTTAACTCTTTATTAATAGTACATTAATTGTGGTTTCACATTTAACTCTGTATCAAAGGTTCACTACAGTACTTGTTTGTATACTTGCGTGCAAGGAAATAGACCCACCCACAACTCCAGAAGGTTGCAGGGAGCTAGCTGTGGCAACCGGGCTCGCTCATTCGCGGACCTGATTGGTTGACACAATAAAGCGATCATCTCTCACAGTTGTAGAACGCCTTGTCCCTGTTCCTGGCCGCCGACGAAAGGAATCAGTGTCTTCATAACGTTGGCATACTCTTCGAACTGCTGAGCGAATCATATCCAACTGTCGCGCCACATCTCTCTGACTATTAAAGCAACCGCTTTTATGTCAAAAGTGTGAGGTGGCTCTATTTCTTTGCACGCAAGTGTATTATAAGTACATGCCTTCTTCATTCATCTCTAACATCCAGAGAAGACACCTATTTGGAAATAGGGTTGCCAACTTTAGCTCTTCCCCCACGTTACCATTTTCAAGTTAACAATTTGTAACTGTAAAAGTAAGTGTTGATAACGTTATTCTTATAGGAAACAAAGTAACTCCGTTACAGTTACATTGTAACGACCCTGCGTGGTCGCCACATTTAACGACCCTGCGTGGTCGCAATATTATATTTTGTTAAGAAGGTATGGATGAAGAATGCATGCTAAATGTTTAAATGTGTTAACGGATCCACCTCTACGTTTGTTAGTTTCGCTTATTATTATTTGACCCTGCGTGGTCGCTGTATTCTGTAAATGTTAACGGGTCCACCTCTACGTTTATTAACTTCGCTCATTATTAGACCCTGCGTGGTCGTTGTATTTGGTAAATGTTATCATTTATTGTCATTTACTCTGTTCAATTCGTTGCAAAGTCCTGCGAGGCTCATTTTTAATTGTATTGTCTGAATGCACACAGTTTTAGTTTATATTTGACCCGTGCATCTAGTGATTTTCCCACTAGTGTTTTCTTAATGTCACTTCTTGGATATTTCTCAGTACGAAGGTTGCAATATGTAAAAAAAAATGAGTTAGCAACACGTACTTGTAGTTACTATTTTCACCACCCATGCGCCACCGCGAGTATAAAGCCAGAGCAGCGAGGCCCGGAGTGCATCCTTCACCGAGATGCCGAAGGCGAAGCACCTGGGAAGTTTTCCTTCGCCGTGGTAGCACGGAAACTGCTCGATCCCGACCACCCCAGCCATGGAAAAGGGGAGACGGAAGAAGAGAGTCCGACCAGAAAAAGAGGGGATGCAGATACCACCAGCGAGTCAGACGATGACAGCAGACCAGAGTCGCAGCCGACCGGTGACCCAGTGGAGACTCGCAGGCCACCATGCATAACCATCTACAACACGACAACTCAGAAGATATCACTCGACATTCACGACCATATTGCTCCTAACGCTAGTTTTATCTACAGCAGAGGCTGCTGTAGAGTACAGGCATGCGATGAAATGGACTTCACAGCTATCCGTGAATTCCTCACGAAAGGAAACATTGGACACGCGTACGGCTCGTCAGCTGCCGACAAACTTAAAGTAATCTTCCGATTCCTTCCGATAGATGTAAATCTACAAGATATTCAAACCTTCCTGACAGGGCGATATGGATTCACCATCCACAGTATCAGTCGCCTAACTGCCCCAGTTCGACGTCAGACGACAACACCAAATGCAGTCCAGGGCTCCCACGGACCCGCTTCGACCAGACGCCCGCTACCTTTGATAATGGTTGTACTGCCTCGAACTGAGAAGTCACAACAAATATACCAGCTTGATCATCTAGGACCTTACACGATTAGAGTGGAAAAATACCACTCCCAGCAGATACTTCAATGCCATGCCTGCCAGAGGGTCGGGCATGGCCAGCGTCACTGTTTTGCTACGCCTCGCTGCGTGAAGTGCGCGGGGCCACATAAATTCTCCGACTGCCCGAACAAGGACCAAGCTATCTTGCCAAGATGGGCAAATTGCGGATTATCTCACTACGCCAGTTACAGGGGGTGCTCTCTGTTTCAAAACGTAAAGAAAGAACGACGGGCCCAATCGGACCCAAAACGCCAGGTCATACCACGACCCATTCGACAGGACGTACCGGTGAAGACGCCAGCCAGAGATTACCGTCCCAGAACTACAACCAATCAGAAGCCAGCACCCAGTAGGAGAGACCGACGCCCTCCCACAGCTCGACAGCCTTCTCGCCAAGCAGCTCCTTCGACACCAGATCATGCGTCCTTGTTGGATTTACTCCGTCAACTGGCGCAGCCCGACATACTCCCAGGCCTGATACAGCTCCTCCAGGGACTACAAACAATCCGGGAAGCGCCGGACCGGTCGACACGACGACGGGTGATTACCCAGTTAGTCGATGCTTTGGCACCGTAAGGTACCATGTGACCCACTAGTGCAAGCTATAGGTCAGATAAAACCCAGAGTAGAGAGGGTTTCACTTCCCCGTCCATGACTGTTTATATAAACCAGATAAATGAAATGACAATCAAGTTAATGTAATGATTGTGATTGTGAATGTTCATATATATGTAGTAGTGAGTAGATTTTGGGGATTTTCTGGGAACATTGTAAATTGTACTAACGCGACAGTTGCGTTAGTTTTTGTAAAATATTGATGTAAAGAAAAGTAATTATTGTAACAGTATTGTAAATTATTGTCGATTCTAGTTAATGTTAAATAAACAATATGCTGGGATACACAAATCCTGACGCCAAATCTCCAAAAAAAAAAAAAAATCCCGGAGTGCAGTTGGCTTTCAGGTCGGCTCACGATAGAATCTCTCTTACCAACGGACCTGGAAGAAGGATAACTCCGCTCTTGCGATAATTCCAAGCATCCTAAGGAAGGAAGGAAGTTGCACTCCGCTCTTGCGAGAGACCAAGCACCCAAGAGAAGTTGTCCTCCGCCTGCGGGCGAGAGAAGCCGCACTCCGCCTTCCAGCGAGAGAGGTTGAACTCTGCCTTTGGCAAGAGAACCCACTCCACTTTCGAGTGAGAGATACCCCACTCCGCTTATTGGCGAGAGAGAACAACTCCACTTTAGAGTGAGAGGACCCGCTCCGCTTGCTGCGAGAGGTTTCCTTCCCCTATCAACCTGCGGCACCCCGCCAGGGTAGTGTGGCGTTGGGTTTCCAGACAACCTACTCTCTCTTTCAGGGGAACCCGTGACGACTGCGGCGACCAGGCCCTAAATAAAATTAGGTCTCCATACTCCCCATTGGCGCCTCACTGCGAGGGATGAATTGGATGTTCCCTGTTTCCCCCTTTTTGTTTTGAGTCTAAAGATGGTACAGGTAAAAGCACGTAAGGGATACAGGTAAAGACTCGTGTGCTAACGGACATCTTTGTGTTCAGATGATAATAAATATATAAAATAAATAAATATATATATATATATACATATATATATATATATAAACCTGGTTTAGTCTTTCTTTACACCCAGCAAGCCCTGAGGTATTTCTGAGTCTTTGTACTACGACTGATTAAGTTAGCACATATAGGTAAACTTTTGCCGACCACCCAACTGCAGTGTTTAGCGTGTTGAACGCAGCCAGTACCAGTACTCCTGCGCCGTGGTGCTGAGCACTGCGTGGGTGGACGTTGCAGCATACACTTACTATTAAAATTAACTAGTTACAGTTATCACAAAGTAACTATTACTTGTAGCTGCGTTATTGAATGAAAGAGCTTTTTTGAAACTGAGAAATGAGTCTCAACCATAAAAATATAATCTAATATAGATACAAAATATCGTGCATTTTCCATCCCAAGCACATGAAACATTCACACAAATCATTGGTGTAGATCAGTTTTCCTCTCAATATAGCTATAATTACCTCACGGACAAGCATTAGATCGTCTGGTGTTATTTCTTGCGATGAGAATTCTTTCTCTTCCTCTGTCGCATTCTCGTTCTTTGCGCTAAGGGTTGGTGTGCAACCTTCAAGTGACTGAAGACCCACAAGGATTCTGTACCTGGAATGCAAACGGGTAATCAGTGTGCAACATATAGAACCATAATAGATTCTATTGCGAGTGGAGGCAACTCAGGTTTAACCTTATAGCCCCTACCCTTCTTTCTGTCCTGGCTGCAGTGTTGCCAGTAGTGATACTCACTAGATCCGTCTGTTTGTATTCTGGATAAATTGCATGAATTACAAATTTTATATCATACTGGAATATGGAATATTTATTTATATGTTTACACTTCATTTTACCATTTTTGTAGCAATGGCGTGTTTGAATGTTCTTGAACTTGCTTAAAAAGTTGACATAAAATGTAGCTTTCCTGGTAACGTGATTCAAACAAGCATTCAAGTACAGAACAATTCAGGACCCAAGAAATGAATTACACTTTGGGGCCACGATAGATGATGAAATATAAAAATTTCTACGCTACAGTATATTTTGATAAATTGAATTCTGGGTGTGGCATTTCGTAGTCAATAAGAAAAAGCGTTACACAGAGTTTGTTACGAGCTTTTGGAACAAAACTTACACAACATTATAGTTTGCCTACTAACTGTTCCGTTACCAGACAGTTAGTAAAATAAGAATGGATCGGTAACATTGATTGGCCGTGCGTGGGAAGGGAAGGAAGGGAGAAGACTGTTACAGTTTGACCAAGATAAGAATGTCCCTGTGGCGCTGTAGTTGAATTTTCAACCGTAAGCAAGCGGAGGAATCGTGGGTGATGTAACCAGATGCTTACATTGTTCCCGCGTTGCCAGATTGTGCAGCACTGTCAAAGGCATGAGAGAAGGAGGAAGAGACGAGAGATAACAAATGACTGCCCCTTTAGTTCGCGATTCTATTAGCAGAGAGTATTTTCATCTTGGTTAAGCTGTAAAACTAGCTGTAAAGGATACAATAAGATTAGACTTACTCTCTGTCGGTGACGTTCGGCCATCTGCTTAGGACCTCTGCTATATCAAACCTCCTCCTGTCGACAGTTGGGAGCATGCAGAAGCTCACGGCAGGAAAAGGGATGTCCGATATGGACATTGGTTTCTCCGCAAAGGTCACAATCACTGGCGAATCATGCCACTTCTTCACCAAGTCCATTATAAGATATCCACATGTTGATAAACACAGTACAAGAGCTACGCCCCACCATACTCTAGTTGAAAGTCAGAAAAAGATACTGTCATGGTGGGACTCGATACATTGACCACACGTCACTCAAAAATAAACTAACATTCTCAGGCGTGTAAAGGAATTTTGAATTTTGTTAATGAAAAAATATTCAAAGTAAACATTCAAAGAACCATCTATCATTACAGTTCGTTTCTATCGCTACCAACAGTGGTGCCAACTTAACTCTTTTCTCTCACTTACATTAAAAAAGACAAAGTTACCCCATGCACATTGCACCAAACAGTGAAGGTACGTTGGGATATTTGTAGATGTGTGATCAGCTCCACGCTCCGATCGCCTTTACTCCCAGGTTATTTATTAGAATCTGGGCGAATCCCAGAGCCACTTCATGCAGGAATATTGCCGAAAATTGAAATCACTCACCACGGGAATCGAACCTGGGTCAGTGAGACGCCCTGCCCCACCGAGATTCTCAATCTCATTTTCATTTCTCACTACAGGGCAAGTCAAAATGATGGACCCGATTACAGAAATTTATTCTGTGAAATGTAATAAACATATGTTATTGTGAGACATGCGCTTCGAAAGGTTAACTTTCAAAGTTTAGTTTCCACGCAGTGTTTCCACTTTCTACCGCTAGGAGTCAGCAGCGAGCAGGAAAATGGCGTTGACTGGAGAACAGAGATCTTTCTGTGTGCTTGATTATCATGTGAACAAATCTGTGATTAGTGTGCAATGGCATTTCCATACCAAATATCGGAGAGAGCCACCTACGGGGAAGGCCATTCATAAGTGGTATGAACATTTCAGAGATTCGGGCTGCATCTGTAAATGAAAATCGACTGGCCGTCCGTCGACTGGGGAAGAGACAGTGGAACGAGTGCGCACATGTTTCGTGCGGAGTCCACAGAAGTCCACCTACCGGGCAGCGAGAAAACTGTCTGGCGGGTTCTGCAGAAACGTTTACAAATGAAACCCTTACCGCTTGCAACTAGTTCAAGCCTTAAAAGACACTGATTATGCTTTGCGTGCATCCTTCTGTGCTGATTTCCTCGCATTAATGGAAATGGATGGGATGTCTGGGAGGTTAATTTACAGTGATGATGCAACTTTTCACCTTTCAGGGAAAGTGAATAGACACAACGTAAGGATTTAGGGAACTGCTAACCCCCATGAATTTGTGGAACACAAACGCGACTCTCTCAAAGTGAATGCCTTTCGTGCCATTTCCCATGAAAAGATTTATGGGCCCTTTTTCTTCCATGAACGTACTGTGACGGGACTCGTTTTCCTTGATATGCTGCAACTATGGCTCCTTCCACAGCTTGCAGAGGATAGCGCAGATTTCATTCTCCAATTGGATGGTGCCCCTGCACATTACCATGGCAGCGTTCGGGACCATCTCAATGGAGCATTTGAACAACGTTGGATAGGCCGTGCGTCTCCGGAGGATCGACCTCTCCTTCATTGGCCACCTCGTTCCCCCGACTTGTCCCCATGTGATTTCTTCATGTGGGGTTTTGTCAAGGATCATGTTTACGTACCACCACTTCCAACAACATTGGATGACCTGCGTACCCGCATCGCAGCAGCCATTGCTGATATTGACCGCAACATGCTACACAAGGTTTGTCAGGAGATAGACTATCGGCTTGATGTGTGCCGTGTTACGCGAGGTGCTCACATAGAACACTTGTGATTTGTCTGAAAAAAACTTTGACAGTTTACCTTTCTTAGCACATGTCTCACAATAACATTTGTTTATTATATTTCACAGAATAAATGTCTGAAATCGGGTCCATCATTTTGACTTACCCTGTATACTCATAATTAGGGATAGGATTTTCATGACTTAGCATATATTTCTTTGTTAAGGGTGATATGTTCCCTGCATATATAGAAATTCATATTGTGAAGATACTAATTAAATTAAGGCGCTTTTTAAGGGCATATTTTAGTATATTTGGCCATTTTTGCGTGATATAGCATATTTTGATGGATTTTCGGTAATATTCAGTATATTTTCGCCTTTTCGTCATTTTCGAAGTGGATTCGTTCTTACTCTGATGTTCACTAGAGGTTTTCTTTTGGACTGCAGCAAAATCATTTTTTCATTTTCATTTACATAAAGTATTCATTGTCCATTGCAGCTCAGGGCCCGCAAAGTGAATTAAAGATAGTAAAAGGTAAAGTGCTCCCCTGTGCTTAGCACCACGCCATGAAGGCGTATAGGGGGTGTGGGGGTAACGCCCCACACTTTCTTGATCCGGTCGTGAGTGGGGGTGATGTGATCAGCATCACGCCCCTGACCGCCTTTACCCCCCAGGGTTTCCCCCAGGTAACCATGTTATTCGACGCTGGGTTATCGCCGGGGCCGCTTCCGACGTTAGAAAAGTTCCAAGATTTGAACCGGTCGGGGATCGAACCCGAGACCTTTAGCATGGTAGTCAGACGCGCTACCGACTAGTACGTATGTGAAAATATCTCATCATATGTTAGATATTGATGTTTGAAACAGTCTACTGTAGTTATAAGGGCATATTTTTCAAATTACAGTGCATATTTTGTAAAATTTCAGGTCATAAGAGCATATTTTATTTTGCATATTTTGGTGATATTTAGGTCAGAAAAATCCTAGACCTACTCATAATATTACGAAATCCAATTTAGCAGCTCACCTCCGTGGCGGAGTGGTTAGCACAGCGCGCTACGACGCCACGTGTCGCAGGTTCGAATCCCGGCCTGACCATGGGTGATCTCTGTGAGTGTCCCTTGATCAATGTCATGACATCATCACTCATCCTCAGCGTCGCGATTAGGCAAAAATGTAAGAAAGGGACGCTAAATCACAAAAATTAAATCAAATCAAGTTAATTCAATAAATGTAGCATATAAAAGACTCAAATGTGTGCCAAGAGGGGAGCTTTGGAGTTCAACATCTCTAAATATGTTAGGGAGAATTCATACCGATGCGACAGGCAACACTGTCGCTTGAGGATTTCAGCAATCGAACGCAGGCTTATGTGGTCCGTCATGCTGCTACGTTGTGAAATATTGCTGCTGATTGGCTCGTTCCCAAGCGCCACGTGTCGCCTGTCACTTCGGTGTGAATTCTCTCTTAGAAGCATGAAAATTGGATTCCATTCCCCATGTATTTTATATTGCCATACTCAATCAAAGAGGGCATTCATTTCTTGAATATACAGTGGTGGCCAAAAGTCTGGAAAATGCTTTAAGAAATCTCTTTTTTGGCTTTCACATACAAATAAATTTTATGTGTCCTTGTATTCTTTTGTTTTCTATTAGCCTACACATTCATACAAGTGGCAGGATATTATATAAATGGTTTCTGTAAATAATATTATATTTTTCATCTTCTTCTTCTGCAAAGGTTGGTTTCTCATTTGAACTATATATAATTTTGTCAATAACTTCAAAGCTTATTCTGATGTAGCGAACAATATTATAAGGGTATTATTGAGTTCATTGTGCAAGTTTCTGTTGCAATATTTTTGGCTTCATTTGTTGTTACTGTGAGCACATTCTTGCTTGATAAATACCAGTGATTGTTGTTGCGAAACAGTGGATATCTGTGAATTGAGAAGGTACAGTACAGCTGTATTCTGAACACTTGTTAGTGGGATTTGAAAATTGAAAGTGGAAGGAGAGACTTCCTTTTAGTTTTGTCTGTGTTTTTTGAACTCTTCTCGTTTATTATACAAATATAAACTAGTGCTAGTGTGTTAGCTAGTGTCTATTTTCATCACCTGCACCTGTGTTTCCGGGAGTAATGTTGGCAAGAAGCAAAAAGGGATCTGAACTGAGCCCAGGGCCCAGATCAGCAGTAGCGAAGCGTAGTCTTACGAAGGAGGCAAGCAATGTTTCAGTACAACAAAACATGTAGTACGACATGCCGAGGGGAAAGATTCAAGGTTTATAGCCTCATTTACCCAGTCGCTGGATTTGTCAAAATATCGTAATAAAGTGACTGTACTAAAAATAAACCATATGATCCGCAAACGTCACATTTACTTTTAAAAAAAATCCAGGTAACGTTATTCATATGATATTAAACGTTTTGCATATGCGAACTTTCCGCATACGACTAAAGGGAGACGGAAATTCTTACTTACTTATTAGTACCTTTATTTGTTCATTATTATTTAATATGGTCAAACGGTGACCAAACCGATTTAGATAAAAAAAATGGGAATCATTTGTTTATTTTACGCTGCGTAACGCAACTCCCATGCTGCGTTTGGGATCGAACCAAGAACCTCTAGATTTAATTGGGTGATGTAGCTATTCCTCATTCATCTCTCAGATGGTTATCACTCGCTTGGCCTAAATGTGATAAATGCAAGAGGTTACCTTTTAAAGGAATGGCGATAGAAATTAGCTTAGATTAGATATGGGGTTTATACTCTCCATGACTGAACCGATATGGATTGGTTAAGGAAAGGATATTACTTGCCTTACAAATATATGGAGATTGTTCCTAGCTTGTCCTCTCAACTATCACTTGTCTCTTGTCACACACCATCGTCCAATAGTCGTTCCCTACTTTGCTCCTCTCTCACAATCCGTAGTCCTTACTCTCTCTCGTAATCTCGCCAACTGATCACACCTCCTGACAATTCCAACCCTCATGCCACATACGACTTCCAAGTCAATCACCCGACCTTTGCCTGATTACGTATTCAGCATTCCTTTCTCTGATACCTGCTATGCTAAGACTTGATACTTCTTGCCCAATATCTTGGGTACGATACGCTCCTCTACCCCCTAAAGAAAATCTTTTGATTTTCACCTAAAGATGAAAGATTTAAAGTTGTATTCCATATCGATACTTTCTATGGAGAGATTTTTTTTTTATTATAAAATATAGTGTACTAAAAATATTGTAATAACATACCATTACCCAGAATATATGTAAATGGAATAATATAGGTCCTGAAAATATAGATATATCACAAGTCTCGATAGAAAAAAAGAGAAGAAAAAAATACATGTCTGCGTAAAGCATATAAAAGGTAAACACTGGCACGTGAGTTTGTTATGCTAACTTGACAATCTGCTCGTGCGCGTATTCATTGAGAGGCTTACGCTACACATCTGAGTTCCAATACTACATGATGACGTAGCGAAGTCCGTGCATAAGCATGCAACACTCTGATACCACGTGAGAAAATTATAAAAGCATTGTTCCACAAGAATGGATCTTGTCAAAATTTATGTCTCAATGACACACTAGCGAAGTAGTGTAATCGATCCTGCAAGCACTGACACTGTACAACACTGTTATGTATTTGGAAGTTAATATTTACAAAATCAGCAACGTTTGTGATACTCATCCGAGTTACACTTGCACACATATGTCATTATCGATGTAAATTTCACCGTCTCTTACTTTATTGTATCATTTAAATATCGCTGTCGTTTTTATTTATAATATATGTCAACTATCACAATAAATATTTAATTAGAAAATTTGAAGTTAATCAAAATATATACACTGTATCAGTAACTGTCCTTGAGTAATAATATATGTACATGAATTTATGTATTTGAAAATAAGAATATAATAGTGTTCGATAGATAAAATCACAGCACTAACATTTGTCCATAAAATAATCCTTGAGTTATCCTGATTCTCACAAAAAGTTCATGTAAAATACCATAATTTTACTCTTGTTATCATCACTTAATAGTCTCTGCGTATAGCAATGAAGTTTCTTCTTGAATCAAACCATGTATATATATGTATATAGTCAATTCCTTGTGGCCGTGAAAAATGTTTTTCACTTTGATGCATTAACTTTGCAGCTACAAATATTGTCATTGATGAAAAACGTACAGTAAAGAATTGCATATCGTCGAAATGTGAATGTGAAATATTTAGTTGTATGTAAATATTCCTTCAATTCGATGTATGAATGTGTGTATCAGCGTTGGATATTAGCCTCACTACCACTTGACTTCAGTAGGAGTTAATTAGAATAGAATGAAGGAGATCCGTGTTAAACGATTTGGTGCTGATCAACTGATTTTGCTGAACTGCGTAATTAAAATTGATGAAAGGTCTAATTGTAATTCCTGTTTCCACGTGTCAAAAAATGAAAAGAAAATCTTGAGAAATTCTCAAAAAGAGTTCGTAGACCAAAATAATAATGTCTCTGCGTCTTTCAGGTGTAAATCATGTTGACTTCTTATTTCTCCAAGGTTTTAGCTGGTGACCATCTCTAGACGTTGACATCTGTGAAAAAGTTGAACTGAGGACTGTTAACATGGTTTCATAATATTGTTAAAATGTTCATTTCACCGTTAAAATTTGAATTATCTGTGAGGCAATTCAGGTAGGTTGTGGAAAGGAAATTTGCTTCATATACCGAACAGGCATTTCCTCCTGATCGTTAGTGTAATGTTGTGTGTGTGAGAGAACTTAATATGTCGGTAGGTGTAGAGGTTTTGTTGAGACAAGGGCGCCTCTAAGTCACCCTTATTTTAAGAAAGTAGTACTTGTAAATATTACAAGTATGAAAATTCTTGTCGTTGAGGGTTGATGTATTTCAGGAAATGGAATTTGAAAAGGAGTACCGATTCAGTCATAACATTTACTCTTACTATAAATTACCCAAATTCTAATTAATGCCATCCTTTACACACCAAATATAATTAGAATCTTGAGAAGAGAAAAAATAAATATAACTACTAATAATTACTAAAAGCAAATTGAACTTTACATATGAATTGAACGTAATATTGTAAATACTCTTGAGAGTGTTATGAGTGTATACTGTATACTACTGCAAAATTTAAATTATGATTGATGTCTAAAAATATTTATAAATAACAATTGAATTGAATGAAGTACTTTAAAGATTACTAAAAAATAATGTGTTGATCAATCGTCCTTCTGTTAGTATAATATTGATAAAATATCGTCATTAATAGAGATTAATTGTAAAATACACAACTTGCTGATAGTGTTCATGACAATTGGAATAAGTAAAATAATATTCTAAGAATCCGAAATTTCGTTGACTTTTATAGACTCTTTCTCCCCTAATGATATTGTAATCAGCCTAAGAATATTTAAGGAAAATAATATACAATTGTGTATACAAAAAAATATGGAGAGAAAAAAAATGAAAGTTGACAATTGGTAGTGTTTAACTATATACAGGGTGTCATTTTAATGGCGCCCACGGACCACAGATTCGTATAGAGGACATCAAAACAAACAACTTTTCCCAGTAACATTTTTCTCGTTGGTGCGTCATTTCGGCGCTACAGTCGTTCAAAAAAGACCGTTTTGCCGCCTGAATGCTGGCAACCACACACAACATTTGATTGCATTTGTGACGTCATATCCCGTCGTGGAGCGATGCGTTCCAGGGTTGCCAGGAACACTCATATTCTGTGAAAAATGACATAGCTACAATCAGCCACATTATGTACCATAAAAGGAAACGAGAAAACACGTTCTTTAACCTAATAGGAAGTAAACAAACGATACGAAAAATGGTAGAAAGGAAATAGAATTCAAGTGGAAGTGGTCATATCGAATTTTGTCTCGGCTTACATGTCAAATATTTGCAAATCTAGTTACCAAGTTGGCATCTACAATTTAGTTTATCCACTTCGTCCTTCTGATACTAGTTGTCTGTGACACACTGAACAAATGACAAAATAGAAATGAAAGAACTCAAAATGCCAAAGGTAAGCAACACATAATATAATTCAGGACATTATGAGGCAAGTGACAAAAATGGTTGAAAATACAGGGATATAAGTAGTAGCAATACAAGCTATCCGACGACTGTGTTTATTTACTCACCGGATACACATGTAATAGTTTGCAACTGTGAACAGGGCAGTATATTAGCTACTGATTCATAATTAGATTGTTACTGTGGTTGTACGTGTTTTAGCCATAATGTAACAACGTGAACCTCGGATTCATCCGTTATCAGCACAAAAGTACCACAGGGCATCTGGACACAAACCTGTAGATATCAACCTTGCAACGAGATTTGCAAATATGTAGCTGGGCGTAAACAGCCACATGTAAGCTGTAAGTTCAATAAAATGTATTCTCGTTGATATTTGACATATAGGCTGAGACTAAATCCGATATTGACACTTCATTTTGAATACGTTTTTACCATTTTTCATACCGTTGGTTCACTTCACCCTTCCCCTGAGATGACTGCTGATCTTCTGGCTGGTAGGCTATGATGTTCGGTCTACTTGACGCATTTCTCGATTCGTTTTACATCTAATCATGTGATTGGTAGTTTGTCAATTTTCACAAAATTTGTGTGTTCCTTGCAACCCTGCCGTGCGCTGTTTCGCTGCAGGAAATTACATCACAGTTACGATCAAATGTTGTGTTGGGTTGCCAGCATCCAGGCGGCAAAACGGTCTTTTTTGAACGACTGTAACGTCGAATCGACGCACCAACGAGAAAAATGTTACTGAGAAAAGTTGTTTGTTTTGATGTCCTCTATACGAATCTGTGGTCCGTGGGCGCCATTAAAATGACACCCTGTATATAATCACCTAAAATTAAATGACATAAAAATGAAAACTTAATTGCAATTTATATTCCAAATGTTGCCAGATGAAGGAATATCGTTCTGAACGGACATAAGATTGCATGTTCTTTTGTATCCTTGAAGTCGATAGCCTGAGTTGAAAGAATGCTCTATCGGCAGTTTATTCAGTTCCGCGGCTAATGTGGAATGTGAGATATCTGCTGTTTAATTTGCAACGTGTTGGTTACTTCATGTCAAGAGAGAATTTTGCTCCTGCCGATGTAGGTAGATATCGTTGCCGCAAGAAACGAATAGAATGCCTAACTTGCATATTTCTTCAGTTGTTCTGTCTTTCTGAATGTAACTCAAGTTTCCCCATTGCTTAAAGAGGAAGGACATTTCCGTTGTACCCTGGTTGAACTTTATCCTTTTGCTGACGACATATAATTTATCATGAAGACGTTCGAAGCTGATTTTCGATATCGTTTTCAGAATGTGAAATACATGTGAGGGAAATTTTATGGTAGTGGGATTTTACAATACGGGAAAATATCTTAGGAAGTACTCTAAGCAACTTGATTATAACATTCAATAATTGTAGAGTGATATTTGGAATGAAATATCCCAAATTAGATGGATCAATGTAATGTACATGTTTAATGAAAGATACTTTACTTCTTCAAGACTGTCGTAAATATCAAAGAACTCAATATGTTTACTATTCTCTTCGTTATTATTATTATCTATATTATAATTCTTATTATCGCAATTCTTATTTAGTTATTATTGATCTGTAACTTGTTTAATTGAATAATTTACTGGCTGTATGCCTAGTCAGCTCTTATTATAACTGTTCTCTTTATTTAACGTTATTTAAATCTTATAAAACTGATAATCTCATATTTCTGTCATTTATTTAGTTATTAAAATTATAAATGTAATTATTACTTAAATTTAACAATTGAAATATTAAAATGTGTAATTGTTAAAAACCCTAT
This sequence comes from Lepisma saccharinum, assembly GCF_977018435.1. Taxonomy (NCBI): domain Eukaryota; kingdom Metazoa; phylum Arthropoda; class Insecta; order Zygentoma; family Lepismatidae; genus Lepisma; species Lepisma saccharinum. Next base: position 81,457 of record NW_028143205.1, read on the forward strand.
TTTGACTAACCACGCTGAATCATAGAGAATTTGAATTCTCATTTTCTTACCGAATGTGTTTAACACATTTTATTCATAAAAAATACTAAAGTCTATTATTGACTTACACTATTTATCTTTTGTAGTTCACAAAAGATTATTTCCATCAGTTCTCTGCAGGCCTACAGAAATCTGAGGAAAATTCCTTGCGCGCAAATTATATTCATCACCATTCCCTTTGTTCACTATCCGTGAATACAATAATATTAATTATTATTATTTTTGCGCGTTACTGTATTTGTTGTTCATTATTATGAAACCTCGATGTCTACATGTTGTAACTAATGATTTTAGTGTGGTAATAACTAGTTTTACACTTCCGTGCAATTATTAAGGGCTAAACAATAATATTTCACATAATTTTAGTGTTTGTTAGTTTAAAAAAATATTTGCAAGATGTAAAATTTATTTAGTGCATCGGAGTACTGAAAAGTAAGTTACGTACAGGGTAAAAGGTATGTTCTCACTCATTCACTCCTGACTGTTCCTGTTCTTCAGTCTCATCATCACCATTTACATTCTCATCGCCGCTACCGTGTTCCGAAGCATAGTATTTCTTCAATCTCTGGACCGAAATTGAGTCTACGACTGTCTGTTCCCGTTTTGTCTTATATTCCACTTTGTAAACATTGGGATTTTCTTTTGCTATAATTTTACAAGGTCCTTTAAATACTCCCGAGAAGCATTTAGCGGTGTATACACGATGACTGCCATCGTATACTAGAACCAATTCTCCTGGCGTAAATTCAATGGACTGGTGACGTTTATCGTAGTACTTTTTTGCTTGTCGGTGGCGTTTCTGTAGACTCTCATAAGCTGCTGCTCGTGCTTTTTCGAGAATCTTGAATCTCATCTCGTTGTTTACATTCACACTGGGCGTTAAATGTAGTCCGCTCTCCCAGACTAATCTAGGCGTAAATCCATGAAGAAGAAAAAATGGACTGTTCTTCAAATTCTCCTGGTAATTAACATTGTACGACCACACGGCCGATTGCAAGTATAAAAGCCAATCTGTGTGTTTTGAGTTCACGAAGTTTTTCATAAGTCCCTGTAAAATAGCATGTGATCGTTCCAATAATCCAATTAAATTGTGATTAGCTGCTGGAGCGAATTTCAGATGGATTCCACATTTCTCCGATAGTTCTTTAAATAAACTAGCTGTGAATGAAGTACCTCTGTCTGTATCTAAATGAGACGGACATCCGTAGCGTAAAATTACATTTTCAAAAAGGAAGTTAGCAGCTGTCTCACTTGAAGTATCTGCTACTGATTGAGCAATTAAAAATCGAGTACCATTGCACTTAGTATATATTTATGGCGGAGCAAACCACTTGGTGGATACGGTCCGCTAAAATCTAAAGCGATTCTATCGAATGGTTTCTGTGAGTTGAACGTTAAAAGTTCTCCATATGGCGCCTCTTTTATGCGCTTATTCTGCTGACAAATTACACACTCCTTGACCATTTTCTGAATATGGTTCTTCATAAATGGAAAGTAAATCCCATCCAGTGCATTTTTGTATGTTTTAGTGAAGCCGTAATGCGCTCCTCCAGCTGGTAGACTATGTAATGTCTCAATAACAGTGTTGCGAAGTGACTTCGGTATGCATAATATTTTTTTAGTCGTAGCTCCCAGTTTATGTTGTCTATAAAGAAGTCCATTTTCCATAACATAATAGCAAGCTTGCCTCTGCAGGGAGGGGTTGGGTGGGTTGTTGCCCCCCTCGTCTTCTTTTCCTTCCAAAATATTGATGATATGTCCAAAAAAAGAATCCTCTCGTTGGTGTATAGCAACATCAATTGTCTCATCTAACAATAACAATGTACGTGGCTCTGGAAGCTCCTCGTCTTCTCCCTGTGGATCATGTTCTGTTTCTCTGCTGATAGCATCCGCCATATTTTGTGTAGTTTTGCAGTGAATTGGCGTAAAATCGAACTCGGCCATCAACGTGTACCATCTAAATAATTTGTTTGAAAGTTGCGTTGAGGAGCGAATGAATGTGATTGCTTGGTTGTCGGTAAATAATTCGAAATGTCTCCCAAGTAAAAAGAATCTGAATGACTTAAATGCGTATATGATTGCCAACAATTCTTGCTCGATGGTTGAAAGTCGAGTTTCATGGTCTTTTAAAACTCTACTGCAGTAGGAAATAGGCTGAAAATCACCGTTCGCATTCGGTTGTAAAATCACCGCGCCAATAGCCTTACTGCTTGCATCCGTATATACCCTTACTTCTTTGGATGGATCATATGCCATTAATACAGGAGCTGTAAGTAAAGCCTCTTTCAACCTCTCAAACGCAGTTTGCTGTTCTTCCCCCCAGAGAAATTTCTTCTTTTTTCCTATCAATTTTTGCAAGGGAAGTGCCATCTCGGAATATGATTTTAAAAACTTCCTGACATAAGATGTTAATCCGAGAAATGTGCGAACTTGTTTCACAGTTGTCGGTGTCTTATATTTCTTGATAGAATCAATGATTTTGTCATTGATCCGATAGCCAAATTTTGAAATTTTATGTCCTAAAGCAATAATCTCGGTGTAGCCGAAGTGACATTTTTCTATTGCAAGCTTCAATCCCGCGGCCTGTAAACATTGTAACATTTTCTCCAGAGTTCAAAGGTATTTCCGAAGCAAAATAAATCGTCCACATAATGGGCAAAGTGATTGGGATCCAAATTTGAGCAAGCAAGGTGAATGCAAAGAGTCATCGCACTTGATGAACTGACGTGGCCCTGTGGCACGACGTTCATTTGATACTGTGACATTCCTGGTATTGTAAATGCTGTATATTTCTTACTGTCCTCGGTGAGAGGAATATTAAAGAATCCGCTCTTCAAGTCCGCCGTACAGTAGTATTTCTTGCCCCCCATATTGTATAATATTTCATTGATGTTATTCACACCCAGAGCGTCAAATACAGACGAAACATTCAATCTGCGATAATCATGGCATAATCTATAACCCCCCTTTGCCTTCTTTACAAGGATAACTGGAGAGTTAAAGGGTGATTTTGTAGGAGAAATAACACCTTGCTTTAATAAAGTCTCAATCTGATCTTTAATTTCATCACGAAGGTGAACTGGAATCGGGTAGGATTTTAAGTGAAATTCTGTGTCATCTTTTAGTTGAATTCTATGTTTATAATTCGTGGCTCTACCTATATCATCCTTTGACCACGCAAAAACATGTGGATATTTCATTAAAACAGCCAAAAGTTGCTCTTTTTGCTGGGGTTCTAAATTCGGATTCACATCAAACCGACTAGGGTCCGCCCGTGTGTCACTGACGTTCCCTGACTCTTCCGTCGCAAAAACCTGTGCCTGTTCACCAATTTCATCCTCATTCTCATCATTATTGTTACTCATGATTGGCCTATCCCATGTTTCAGCTTTCCCGATAATAGTGCCTTTCTTAATTGTAACATTATAATTTAAAGGATTTGTGATCCAAATGAGATTCGAATCCGGATTAATAATTGCTCTGGCAACCATCAATCCCGTTTTCTCTTGAAACTGTAGGTCCGGTTCCAAGAGTGTCCTATCTTTGTCATATGAATTAGCCAATTTCAATGGAATGCACAAATGTGTCCTGGGTTTCACTTTTATCTTTTGAGCAGCTACAAATTCTGGTTGCAAAACATGCTGTAACAAATGGGAAACTTTGATTGACACGTCAAAAGCTTTCTTATTCTCATTTTTAATTTGGTTTCTAGGAGGTGTGCCAAATCTATGCAATGTAAGCTTATTTTCCTCAAAATCTAACTTAGCCTTTTGTCCCTTCAAGAAATCATTTCCTAATATAGTAACTTGATTAAAATCCTTAACGATTCTAAATGGATGAACAAATGTTTGGTTATGTATAGAAAATGGTAGTAACACAATTTCCTTAACCGTCAGTTGACTATTAGTGACCCCTCTAATCGCAGTATTTATATTAAATCGCTTGGCATTGACTGGTATGTTCTTATCTCCAGTTACCGAAATTTGACTTCCACTATCCAGGATGAACTGTCGAATTTCCCCATCTACTTTCACATTGATGTAAATCAGATCTTCAGAAGGAAAAGTAGAGACCGTTAGAGTTTTCCCCGTAGGTCCTACACCTAGGTCCCCGTCATATGCAGGTCTTACCCGTTTAAAATTGCTTCTGTTCTGACGAAAAGTAGAATGATTTGTATTTACAACCTGATTAGTATGGTTATTTGGATCTTCGCGTCCCTGTTGTTGCTCCAAAAATGTTGGCGGCGATGAAGATGAAAAATACGAACGCTGAAATCGAGGGTTACCGCCATTGCGCCATCGCCCCCTATGCGAACGTTGCGACTGTGTGTCGAGATTATCATTGTGGTTATTATGCCATGTATTTCTATTCTGAGCTCTATGATTACTACACTGCTGGACAAAATAAACCGGACACTTGCATTTTTTGTGATAACGCAATGGGTCGATAGATAAAAGCTCTGATTCGAAGGCTAACTAAATGTTGCAGAAACTGGATTAAGTACGAATGCATAAACAAAGTCCGAGCTTATGAATGGTGCATATGGTACTACATGATCTGCCAAACATTCTGTAATATACCTGTGAGCTGTCATTGCAATTCAGATGTCAAAATATTAAGGTGTCCGGTTTTCTTTGTCCAGCAGTAAATTATGATAATAGGTTCTCCTGTTTCTGTCTCTATGTTCATATTCTCTAACTGGATATGAGAATGATGACTCAGTGAATGAATGTTTTTTCCGATGTTCTGCAAGTGCATTTACTTTAGCCTCAAGATTCTGAAATTGCGAAACTAAATCTGACTCATGAGACTGGAGTCCCATGTTCGACTGTAATTGATCAAGGTCTTGTTGCAGTGCATTTAATCTTTCCTCGATTTCCCGATTAGCCTGTGAATATGTTATGTCAACATGACCATTGACCGTGCGCTGCAACGGGATAGCTTGCTGAGTCGGCATGTATGCTCGACTCGATTCAGAACACGACAGAGATTTCATTGTCTCACATTCAGTTTCTAGAATTTTACGTTTTTGCACAAGATATTTGAATTGTTCAACATTTTTCAGGTCTCGTAACATCTCATGCACTGAATCATATTCCCTGTTATAAACTTCTTTCATAAAGTTAGGTTGTAAACCACCGCTTATTTGCTTAATTTGCTCACTAATGTCCATAGCAGGATCGAATTTTAATAACAATAACTGTTTTTCTCTCACATATTTTGAAACAGGTTCATTTTCCTGATGGAAGCGTAATCTGATTTGTTCTTCTAATTGAAAAGTATCCCCCGGTTCCGTAAATTCTTCCACAATTTTAGTTTTTAAAGTTACAAAATCTATATCCTGTGCTTCCTGAGTTCGACTCCAAGTATTGAACCATTCCAATGCTGAATCAGCCAAAAATGCCGGTAGCAATTGCCTTTTCTTTAAGTCATTCCACTCATTAAGAATAGCTAAACTTTCAAATTTGTCAATGAATTTTAATACATCCTCGTGAATGTTACCTTGAAACTGGATAGTTTCGAGAATGTTGGGGTGGATAAATCTAGATTGCGCCATGATTCTATGATTAGCCTATGCGCAGGAAAAATGCTTGATTAGCTTAAAATTAGCACTAAGTTGCTTGTTTTCTTTTCTCATCCCCCCGTGGCTTTCACAGGACATTATCAGCAATTCAATTGTTTACTCTCCCGGAAATTTGATAAGTTAGGTTCAACAATCGCGTAACAGAGTGACGACAGTACCGAACACAACTTTAAAATATTTAACCAACCTTTATGCAACATCCTAATGTTAATTCTCATCTTTTCACAAGCCAATCGCCGAATAACCTAGTTAAAACTCTACTCTTATTTATTTGCGCCTTACCGCGTAGCATATTGCTAGGCCTACCTTTTGCTTTCTTTTCTTGATATTTGGTAATAATTGATTATTAACACAACGTGAACCGCTAACAAGTGAAAATTCCGGCGCCATATCGCACGTACATAATTATAAAAGCTAGAAGGCTCTATTATTTTCATCATATTTCGGAATGAAATAGATGAAAATCGCAGTATTTCACGTACTGCAGTGTTTTCTCATCACATTTGCAAAAACATTGATGAGAAGCCCTAAGCAGACTCCACCACGTAACGCAACTCCCATGCTGCGTTTGGGATCGAACCAAGAACCTCTAGATTTAATTGGGTGATGTAGCTATTCCTCATTCATCTCTCAGATGGTTATCACTCGCTTGGCCTAAAGTGATAAATGCAAGAGGTTACCTTTTAAAGGAATGGCGATAGAAATTAGCTTAGATTAAATATGGGTTTTATACTCTCCATGACTGAACCGATATGGATTGGTTAAGGAAAGGATATTACTTGCCTTACAAATATATGGAGATTGTTCCTAGCTTGTCCTCTCAACTATCACTTGTCTCTTGTCACACACCATCGTCCAATAGTCGTTCCCTACTTTGCTCCTCTCTCACAATCCGTAGTCCTTACTCTCTCTCGTAATCTCGCCAACTGATCACACCTCCTGACAATTCCAACCCTCATGCCACATACGACTTCCAAGTCAATCACCCGCCTTTGCCTGATTACTTATTCAGCATTCCTTTCTCTGATACCTGCTATGCTAAGACTTTATACTTCTTGCCCAATATCTTGGGTACGATTACGGCTGCATGATGTAATTTAGTATTTTTGGGCACCCTAAAAACCGCATTGGAGTAACTTAAACACTAAATAAAAAGTTAAACACAAACAATAAAAAATTCATTTCAAAGCAAAGAAACACATGCATAGACGTTGTACTCACCACAATAAATTTCAAACTCTTGGTGTTGGTCGACCCCCTTCCACGATTTTCATTTTAACACTTATCTCTCTCGAGCTAAACGAAGCAATTTTCAATTGCTCAATAATACACCCGCACTTCACATCAACCGTTCCTAAATACGCGTTCATTCCGATAAATTCACAGCACAAAACACGAAGCAACAAACACTCACACTATCCCACGCGCTTTCCACAAATGCAAATGCAAGCATCCACACAAGATCACTTTGAAAATCTCTGAAACAACAGAAAGTGATACCAACCTATTTCCTTAATTTTATCCGTCACAAAGGAAAGATATATCAGTTTGGAGATAAAAATTACGCGGAGGAATCAGAATCATTTCAGCAGAACGAGTATGTACATTAATATTTAAGTAATAAAGTGTCATTCAATGGCGTGCCCGGGGCGAAGGGGGGGGTGGATGGTAGACATAACCCCCTTTTGGCCCAGTATATCTAAGAAAAAACGTCAAAGGAAGGAAAAGATGACAAAATGGGGACCGTAAAAATACCCTGGGAACACCACTTGCGTCATAATTATAGAACTTATAACATATTCGGGCCTCCCCGATGGCGCAGTGGTAGTGTCGTCGGCTTGTAATCAAGGGGTTCCGGGTTCGATACCCGGTGGAGGCACAAGTGTTTCAGATCCCATTTTAAACTGTAGGTCCAGTCCCGATTAGCCTTACTGTGCATAAAGTGGACTTAAAACAACAAATCAATCAATCAATCATTAAAACATATTCTTGTGCTCATAATATGCAGAATGTATACGATTTACTTCTATGCCATGTACAAATATCAGTAGATAGTTCTTTCTCAGATAGCTTTATTTTCACCCCAAGTTTTATTCAAAAGCAGTCAATTTATTGATTGTAAAATTTGTGAAAGAGTTCACTTGAATTACTGCGTAAATAATTTGGCAGTTGCAAACACTGGTAGCGGTCAACACTTCTGGCGTAATTTGAGCTGGACCGACCAGGAAGCAGGGTGCAGGACCAAGGTCCGTCCAATCTTCCCTCCCTCCTTGAGAAAACTCTTCACGGGGGTGCAGAAATTCCACTGCCCCAACTCCCAATGTCAACTTTTTTTACGCGTTTTACATTTCGCGAAATCTAAAATAATTTGTAATATAATATGATATATATGGAATTTAGAACAGTGATAATAACTTCTTTTAGTTATTTTATGACTAACAATTATTATTATATTTGCGATCTTGTTTACGTGTTCATGAAGACAAATATTCGTTACTAGTTTTTGCTGGCAACGTACCCATAGATGAATCCTTCTGCTTTCGGTTGAACTCGGCAATTTTCGGGAATCACGCAAGCTCGGAAAGCACAGCTTTTTGTAGAAGCTTTGTGGACGGGTTCCACCAGAATTTCACGCTTCGCCATGTGACTCCTTCGGAGGCCTTATTTTCCCGCAGAACAGCTGCAAACATTGAGGCTGGTGCTTGCTACAGAGCTGCTGGGGGAGTTTGCGGCCGCATTTTTTCGCGAAATCGAGTGCGATGGAAACTAAATACGGTTAGAACATTAAGTACATTAAATGATATTCGAATTATGCAAGCAGTGCTTGCATTGCTTGTACTATATCTTCGCCTCTGCAGATCAGTATATTGCATCAAGAGGGTAAGTCGAAATCCGAAATTGCAGCCCAATTCAAGTTAGCTCCAAGTACTGTCACAAAAAACACTGAATATAATTCAAGGAATCGGTTCATTCAAGTCTCGCACACGAAATGGCAGGCCACGTGTTACGTCTGATCGAACAGACACAGCAATCGTTAGATTATGCAAACAATCTCCCAAAACTACTTCTGCTAAAATAAGATCAAACCTTCCAGAAGACAAACAAACCGAGTTGCCGAACCATTAGACGTAGACTGTTTGATGCAGGTCTGAAATCCTACACTCCAGCAAAGAAGCCGAAACTATCACAAAAAAATATCACTGATCGTATAAAATTTTGTCGCCGTTACATGCCTTGGACAGCAGAGGACTGGGAATCAGTGATGTTTTCTGATGAATCAACATTCAGTCAGTTTTTCCATTGTAATAAATATGTAAGATGCCCCAAAAACAAAAGGTATGACCAACATTATGTCGTCCCTACTGTGAAGCAAGCAGAAAAAGTGATAGTCTGGGGTTGTATTTCCGCAAAAGGACGTGGATCACTATGGATAATGCCAAGAAACACTACCATAAATGGAGAGGTGTATCTACAGATCCTTCAACAGAAGCTTGCAGCTGTTATAGACATTCATCAGTGTACTTATTTTAAACAAGATGGAGTTACTTGCCACGGTACTAAGAAAGTGAAATCCTGGCTAACGTCGCACGACTACCAGTTGCTCCATCCATCGCCAGACAGTTCACCAGATCTAAACATCATAGAAAATACATGGTTCATCATAAAGATGAAGGTCTCGGAGAAGTCCCCAACGTCATACAATGACCTGGCACAAAAATCAAGGAAGTATGGGTCACTGAAATTACGTCAGATTACTGTCAACTCTTGGTACACTCTATGCCCAAACGGATATTGGAAGTGTTAAAAAACAAAGGACATGCTACAAAATACTAGAGTGTGGAAATTATGATAATTTGTATCTATATTTGTTCAAGTAATCTTATAGTATACATTTTAAAAATAAAATGTAAAATTTCATCAATTGTATTAAGTGTGAGAGAATTAAAAAGTATGAATAATTGAAAATTTTGATGATTTTCCAGACTTTTGGCCACCACTGTACATAGAACGAAATTGCCACGTACGCAGATGACTCAAATCGTGATGTTAAGAGGAAATTTCTTAAACTTTAAAGTCACTAAATTACAGCTTGAAAAATCTACTATTTTTTATTTTTAAAAAACATTTCATCTTCAGAATTAAGAAAATGGCCAAAAATGACTTGAAATACTAAAAAATATACCTTATTGGACCAAAGATAGACAAAAATGCCCCCAAATCTTAAAAGCCTTATTTGTCACAAAAGAAGTAAATGCTAAAGCAATCGAGAAATCCAGAAGATGTAAAGTTATCAACACATTTTCATTTGCAGAACATTGCGTGTACTTAGAATTTTACATCTTTCAATCTTCACTTTACATACTAGAAATTTGCATTCAAAAACACATTCATATTTACGAATTTATCATGAGGGTCTTTAGAAACTTACCTCTCCTTCAATGGACGGTTGTTCTCGCCAAGAAACTGCAACCCATGGATGCTGGTAACTTGAGAATATTCTTGAAAATATTCCACAGCGGGTTTCAAGTGGTTCCTCAACCCAGGCTTTATTCCTGTCTTTCGGGGCTGTGAATTTAATGGGGTACTCATCGGAACTGTAATATCTTCCAAGTCAATGTTGACATGTCTCATTTCCTATCTGCAAAAATCAGGATAATTATTATATCCGAATAACACGGATATTCCGAATATCCAGATAATTCGAATATTAAATATCCGATATCCGGATTGAGAATTATCCGAATTCCTAGTAGACATAATGAAATAAAATTAGACTGTACCTCACTTTAGACGAAGCAAGATTTCGTGAAATTTAACAGCATAGCCTTTAATAGAAGAAGAAGTGTGTTTTGTGGACCTTTGCACAAACAACTAAGAAAGAGACTAATGAAGTAGTTTGTGTGGAGTCAGGGTGGATGAAAATAAATGATATTTTTTTAATTTAAAGTTGATTTTTATTTTTTAAAACACACGCCAACATACATACATACATACATTTATATATATATGAGTATATATACTTAGTCTGGCCATAAATTCTGTTATACACTATTTTGTGAATAAATTGAATATGATTTCACATTTTTAAATGTTCTTTTAGTATGTTACACTACACACAAATAGCACCAATCAGTTTTCAAAATGTACACTTTTCGCCCTCACACAGGCTCGAAGTCTCCCTGACCAGGCATCTACTGCAGCACGGATGGTCTTGATGGGAAAGTCCGCCCCTGCTGCTATCAAGGAGCGCTTTTAACCTTCAATTATAGGGTGCCTCTTCTTCCAGACAATCCCCTCTACCTCTGGGCACAGTTTGTAGTTCACTTCAAGGTACTGAGATCATGGCTATCAGATGGCCAATCAAAAGTTGAGATGAAATCGAGTACACTGGTCTCCAGTCACTGTCGTGTCATCCTTGCCTTATGAGCTGGGGCAGAATATTTCGCACGGCTTTTAAGCACTTTTTCTAAAAAAAAATCTCTGAATTTTTGGAACTCTGTCACCAACTTCTCGAGAGTTTGAAGCATACGCCCATTCATTTTGGGGGTTAAAACTTTATTCAGTGGTAAACAATTTCTTATCAGTGAAGATAATCCTGCAATACCCATTTGGCCACGTACCGCTGCAGGAGCCGTCTCGATTTCAGTTCCCTCTGCTTCTTCACTTGTGTCGTCAGAAAATTTCCAGTACTCCACCGGTAAGCTCCAATTTCAAGGTCTTCATTAAGTACCCTGAACATTGATTTTTGTGAAATGTTCAGCTCCTGTGCCATTATCACTTGCTTCCGGATGGTATTTTGGCTGATGCGAGGGATCACTGCTTTAACAGCCGCAGCTGTTCATACGGTGTGAAGTCGACCAACTCTTGGGCGATCTTTCATGCTACCAGTCTCAGTGATTCTCTGAATTGTCTGACACACAAACCTTTTGCTCATCTTCGTGATTTTTAGGGGCTGGAAAATCTCAGTGAGTGACTTCTCAACCATATGCAGAGCAATTACGGCTACTCTGTTTTCATATTCGCCCCACTCCATGCTAAGCAGAAGAAGATACACGCTTGCTCTTGCACAGATGAACACACAATGGTCAGGAGTGAACTTCAGCACAAGCATGGTTCATGAGCCTGACTACCAAATGTACAGTCAAAGCCGAAAATTTGTAACAGTATTTATTGCCAGACTAGATATATATACCTATATATATGTGTGTGGGGGGGGGTCCTTTTTTATAGAAAGGCTTTTTCTGGTCAACAGCCTTGTAAAATATTTGAACACAAATGCGGAAAGAATGTTTAGACGTTAAGCACTTTTTAAGCATTCTTTCCGCCCGTATGAAGCAAATAAAAATTACATGTAAATGTACATTTTCCGTTTCTGATACTGTTTATATGAATCTGCTATAGAATCGTTTGTTGTGTGTGTTAATGAAACTATAATAATTATTATAAAATATCATAATTTTAATAATTTTTCGTTCAGTGAAAATAAAACATTCTGGATGTGCTGTATAATTGTAACTTAAAATATTTTTGTAGTCTTTGTACCTGAAGTTTAGCAATTTTTTAAAGATATTTTGCCAAGTATCAGCTGCCATGTTCATTTACAGTTTAATGACACTATTTACAGTTTAACATGATTAATTAGTATTTAACTGCACAAAATGTAGTTTATTTTCCCCATAAAAATTATTGAACTTTAAATCAAGATAAATTTAAATGTGTTTACAGTTTACAAAAAGAACGGATAACAAAGAGCCTCATCTCTTAGGACACTAAACCCAGCAATCCCCAGAACACAGAAAATAGACCGACAAGTTAATTCTTCTCCATTTCTCATCGCCTTTCGTTAGCAACCACAAAGTATATAAATATATCAATAAAACATGTAATAGCACTATATGTGAATTTTATACAGGAAAGTATTATCTTCTTAATGTGTCTTAATTTTGCCCCTCCTCCCTTACGCAAATCATTGTTCATAGCATCAGTAGTACATCAAAATCTTCAATTTGCAAATACATTTTGATATACTATATTGTATATTTTATAATATAATTTGATTATTTAATAATTGATACATATTTAATGACATTATATATACGTATATATATATAGTGTGTGTGTGTGGGTGTGTGTGGGTGTCTGTCTGTCTGTCTGTCTGTCTGCTCCTTCCCCCCCCCCACACCAATCTGCAGTGATTTCGCACCCTGGGGACAGAGGTGGCTACCTAAAACTGACAACTAATTCGTCAAATAAACAAGGAGTAACTGTGACGTATAAAACAAACATTAGATAATAAATCAATAACAATCACGTTCCCTCATGACACCTATACCCTGTCCCAAAAATCTCTGGAGCAAGGCCGCGCATCGCGTCACAGAAGGGGAGGAAATCGAGTGGGCAGAGCGAAGCACACGCTGCTGCGAAGGCTGGTAATTGCAGTCGCATCCCCCACCTCTCCTCCACGCAATTCCGTTCCCTCTCACGTGTTCATTGGTGGAGCAGTCTCGCGTCACTATTTGCGTTCGCCTGCTCCAGAGATAGTTGGGACAGGGTATAAAACGACTAAAATTAAGCAATTAAACCCTAAGACTACGTCTGAACCAATACAATTTCAATGAACCTAGCAGAAGGCAGAAACAATTGTAAGGCGAGAAACTCTAATACGCCATGAGCACACAAAAATGAAGAGATAAAGAGTTTTTGTTCTTTCTGCCAGTTGAGTATAGTCAGAATTAATCGAATACAAAATATTGCGCCTTGCAGTGCTCGAGAAATAACTTAAGTAGGACTGTGTACACCCAACAGTAAAGGAAATACTGGACAAATTGTCCACCATCATTTTCATTTAGTCTCCCAGAATATGATCATGAATTGAAATTAAAAAGTCAATAAACAAAGGACAATATCTGATTTGAATCAACAGAATTACATACCTCAGGATGTAGAATAGAGAAGAATGAACATTGTGATGGACAATTTACCTGCCGTTGATTGTAAGTTCGAGATAATACATACCCGAAAAAGTCACTTTATGCCAGTGAATGAATCCACCACAGAGTCGCTCAGATCAGTTCCTTGACCAAGACCTTGCATCCTCGGAATGACCTTTAAAACTCTGTACCAGAATCATTTGCATAAGTGTTAATCGACTTCCATGTGCGTGAAACATTTGTGCGTGCGCCATTGAAATCACGTGACCCACCGAATCTTCAAGATAAAACCAAGTGCCCCTTGGATTACAGATTTTCTTAGAACCGTGTGCATACGCCACCTGTTATTGAACTAATAAATTATTCATCTTGTCAAGGCATACGCAGGCAAGATAAGTCGACGCACTGGTCCCAAAATGCAGGGAAAGGTTCATGAATAAAACATATTTCACTGGCTAATTTGATGGACTTCCTTAAAAATGGCCACGTGTTGTTTATGCTTTAATTAAAGCTTGTTTATTACCCTATTTCTGGTCACGAACTCTCCTCAAATCGCGATAAAAGAGACGTAACAATGGGAGACTTCATTTTTGTTCACTCGTACAATCATGGGCGTCCGGAAGGGGGGCAAGGAGGGGCCGTGACCCCCCCTGGAAAATCAAAGTCAACCAAAAATTATGTATTTCACACATATAATTTCACATATAATGTGTTAATTATTACATGAACATCATAAATTCAAATTTAAGCAATGTTTTTTTTAGGGAACAACACTATTTTTGGAGAGAATGTGCCTTGTTTGTCTCCCTGGAAAAAAATACCTTCCTTGCCCCTTTCTGGAAAAAATCCTGAGGACGTCCATGCGTACAATAGGCACGAATTTCACGGGGGGCGGCAAGAAAATTATATTGAAAACATGGTAATTTACGGAATACAGCACTATTGAGACACTTCCGACAATTCGCGATTAAAATTAACCGATATGCCATCTGGTGGGACTTTCAGGAACTAGTCTAAGTAGGATACGTTGTGTTGAAGTCGTTTAAAACATGGGAAATATGCGAAAGAGTAAGGTCTACTGTTCAGTTTCTTTTGTGCTCTAAATCGTTTTATGGGTCAGAACAAATGAAAAGTTGTCATGTATTACCACCCCGTGGAATCAACAAAATTAAATTTGTAAATAAATCAGGGGAAACGTAATTGATTGACTGAAGACTGGCATGGGGAATAACACTGTAATTCGGCAAGGAAATTACGAAGAATGCACGAGTCTATTCACTTTATTTTTCGAGATTGCCATGAAAGTAAAGTTTAAAATTGTACTTTACAAATAAAACTTTTTTATTTTTCGAAAAGTCATGAAGCGTCTTACCCAATGCATTCATGTATTATGTATGTGTGAAATTTGGAACAGGTGCAAGTCGATTAAGAGAGAAGATGAAAATAGTTTGAGAATGAATTAATGTCAAATGTAACTAGAAAAAGAAAATGGAAATACTAATGTTGCTGCTTCATTCAGTACGATGTCCTTTTTCAGTGAGTATAGCCTGGTCATGAAATCGTGAATATTATCGAGAAAGAACTGCAACGATATGTTCGCAATTTTCTCCTGCCAGCTTTTCAAGTATAGGTCAATTTCAATTTCTTTATTTTCAAATCATTTCCGAGAATCCCAGTTACAACATGAGGTGCAGATGATACAGCACTGCTTTGAAGAACCAGTGCGTATACATTAGTTTCGTCTGCGTTTTCCCTGTTATTTTTGCCTATCATAATTAAATGCTTCTCCTCATCACAGCTTCACCTTCGTTAGAGTTCCTGGAATTCACATCGTATTCGCAATATTTAAAAATATCGCGTAATTTAAACGTTTCTCCTCCATAGCAGCCAGGACAACACGCTGCTGTTTCGTACTACGCTCTGGTACTACTGCTGAATGTAAACAAAGAGTTATCCCAAGGAATATAGAGATTAGGTAAAGCCATCCGAAGATTGCCGATCTTGCACGAACGCGTGACGTCACCGGAGAAGCAGTGAGCTCGGCTGAAGCAGACGGCCCCTAGAATTTTTATGGGAGATTCAGAGAGCGAAAGTATATTATTACTTTTAGGAGGGGGAAAATAATAATTGTCATCCTCCAAGATGGTATTGAGACATCCTTTTAATGATTAGTAACATAATTGAAAACGCGCTACTTTTAAAAGGGGCAAAGTACATGTGAAAAAATGTATTTTGAAAATCCATATTACTGAAACTTTCTGACCGATGCGCTACAAAGAAAGTTGCGTGTTCTCCTTTAGAATTTCGTCATTTTACAAATTGTAATATAATTTTAACAAAAACGTTGCATGCTAAATAAGAATTGAAGAGTTTAAAAAAAATAATTGATTAATAGACTTAGATTATTTTACTTCGCTTACCTGTCACATTATGGCTAATCGCAAAGATGAGGATGCGTGATGATATGATGAAATTGATGAAAGGAAAGTAGACCCAAGCCCGGGCGGGGATTCGAACCTGGGGTCCTTGACATCGTAAAGCGTTGTGCTAACCACTTCGCCACGGAGGTCAGCATTACAAGGAAATAAACAGAAATTGGCATCTATGTTTTAATATGCGAGAAACATTTGCGAGGAGGTTATTGAAGTAACAAAAATTATTACAAGACGTTGTGATGAAAATTATTAATATATCTGAAATATCGAGAGTTGACCTTGCAGTCTCTAAATGTACTTTTAGGGTTAAGCAAAACCTTTACTCAAAATTGATAGTGTAAATTTATAAGCTATTAAAATTTAAAACTTATTCCTGTTCGAAAAGAGAAACTGCCAAGTCAAATTAATATTTCGTATAAATACATATATTTTTCATTCATGAGGCCAAGAGAGTATTTGGAGGGGACGCTGGCTTGGGAAGGCTATAGCCCCGGATCTCGATCTGCAAAGGGGCTTCCAGTGGGAAAACATTCCTATGAAATAGTCCAGCAGAAGAGTCTAAAACTTACAACTCAAGTCGTACGTGTGGGGGGGAGGGGGTGGCTACGTGAGGTAACACATTGGAATATGATTCACAATACTAAAATTAAAATAAATATGTGGGAACAATAGAAATCAAAATATGTTGTAGCTAGTGACAGGGCAATAGTAAAGATGGAGGGTAAATCATATTTTCCTGGGGCAATCATTTTTATTATTCCGTTACATACGACACAAAAATGCATATTTTGGCTAAAAGAGCATTCATTCATTTATTTATTTTGTCGTTTTACTGGGGGCAGATAAGAGAGAGAAATTGTAGAACGAGAATTGGGGGGCGTTCCTGCCCCCCCCCCCCGTAGTGTGGTCACTGCCTATGGCTATGCTGGAGAAGAATGCACCAATTAATACGCTATTAAATAAAACAGATACTTTTAAAACTTTTAATCAAATTATTTGTGAACTATGATTTAAATTTAGAGAGAGCACATACCTGTTTAATTTAATTTGGATGAGTTAACTTCTGAAGCCTGCCATTTCCGAGCCTTCTTCCATTGTAACTACTAGTGTTGCTCACGGGACGGGACATGTCCCGTCTCGTCTCGTGTCTCGTCTCGTGTCTCGTCTCGAAAACGAGACGAGACACGAGACGGGACAAGCCTTTTAAAATTCGAGACGGGACGAGACGGAATGCCTTTCTCGTCTCGTTTTCGAGACGAGACACGAGACGGGACGGGACGGCTTTTGAAAAGTCTCGTCTCGTCTCGAATGTCTCGAAAAAATAAAAGCAAAATTTTTAATCAGATGCAAATACTTGTTTGCTTGGAATAAAGTATTTCAATTAGAAACGTTTATAAGCGCGTATTAAGTCAAAATAAGAAGACTATTCTAGAGAGAGGCATGAATGAATACCTAAACTTATTTCCTATACTCTTTCGAAACACAGCGTTACTCCCCATTTTTTTAAAAAAAAATATTCCAGGTTAATAACTTTGTTATGATAGTACTCCAGATACTAATACAATTCTGAATAACATCAAGTAAAGGGCAGGTAGAGAAGGTGGAAGGAGGGGCCAAAAGATCGTGGAATGTCTGCGTCCGAGGTTTATCTTGTAAAAATAGTCTCAGCTCTATAGGTTGGAAAGATAAACGGACCGACGGATATGGTTTATTTTTATTATTTAATTTTTACATCAAAGGGTGTACAGAAGTGATTGTTATTAGGAAGTAGGAAAAGCATTGTAGGAAACATGGCAGTACAAATTGATAAGGAGTTGTTGGGAAAGTTATTAAGGAGTCCAAGATATAAGCAAGACTAAGAGAAGGAGATAATTAGGGACAAATAATCTTGCATTATCCCACTCCGAACAGCTGAGAGCCAAATAGGAGGAGAAAATACGGGAAATATGGAAAGAAGTAATTTGGTGATTTTAGGGTTTACAGGGAACCATGACAAGATTTTACCACATGATTATTTGCACGGGTTGCGAAATTATTAGAATGTTATGGAAATTTCGGATATGTCTTTGTTGAGAAAATTCTTGTTGTTTCCCTCAGGCATTCTGCAGGTGGTTGGATTCGATTTTTTTACGACCGTTTGAAGATTATTTCCAATGTTTTTTTTATTTCTTTATTTCTTATTTAAGGAGAATACTATTCCTTGGATTGTAATAACGAAATACTGAGGCTGATATAGAATAGATTTCAAATGAAGGAAGTGCACTAAGTTCTGTATAATCGTCGTAGAAGGAAACTTTGTTCTATGAGGGGATTCCCCGATGGTACAGTGGTAGCATCGTCGCCTTGTAATCAAGGGGTCCCGGGTTCGATACCCGGTGAAGGCACATTGTGATTTGAACCCCACTTTAAACTGTGGGTCCAGTCCCGATTAGCCTTTCTGTAAATCAGATGAAGGAATGTTGTAGCTGTTCTTTTTATTCTGTAAATTTAGCCTTCAAGTTTATGAGCAAAATACATGTAGTATCTACTGTCTACATTTTCACTCGTTATTAAACACATTTCACAAAGTAGTTTTATCGAACTTCAGAGGGAAGCTGAGAGCAATGTCAGGGTGGTGGGAGCTTGTTTACGATCAGGATGTATTCCGAGACTATTTTTCGCCGTTCCCCACTGACAGAGGTTTCGCTTTGAACAATGGACACCGTTGCTTCAGGGGGCAAACACCAAACATAGGGCGAGGTTGACCTGCAGTACCGGGTACGTGCCATAAATCCAGGCCTAAAGTAGGAATGAAAGTTGATGCAAGGGAGGGGCAATAAAAATTCTGTAATTTGGTTTGCTTGCTGACAGGAAGTTTTGCAGGAAAAGCTGAAAAGGAAAACGGCAGACTTTGAATGGAAGAGGGACAGTGAACACAAGTTCTTTGTATTATTCGCCGACACACAAGCTTCCATTTCGAAGGTGAGGCTATCAGCAGCGAAGTTATTAGAGGGTTGGAAGCAGTGACGACGCCAGAGGGGGCAGGGGGACGCCCCATGTCACACACTTCGCCCCCCCCACCCGGGCCCCCCTACAGAAGTTAATTAGATATCGAATAATAAGAGAGTTCATTTATAAGAGTATGACGATTTTCACCTTTTCGAAGTGGTGTATTCTGCATGATATCACTTTCCTGCTTATAATACCAACTTGATTAACAAATATTAATTTGCTTCGTCCAAGATTCGAGCGCCGACCTGGGCATAGGTGATTTCTCATTCATTTCTGTCCTGTAATAGCCGAGATTAACCTAAGTTTTAACCAGTCTTAAGAACTGGGAAAAAGTGTTGAATGTGGATGATTTTAAAACATCACGAATATTTTCAGGAGCACAAGACATCATCTGTAGTACGGGAAAATTATTCTATTCGTGGTCGTTAGTGACAACGCTAATTATTAAAAGACATTCAAAGTTGATTCAAGATTTGGTTGGTTGGTTGATTTGGCGTTTGAAGTCCACTTTATGCACAGTAAGGCTAATCGGGACTGGACTTATAGTTTAAAGTGCCTTCACTGGGTATCGAACCCAGGACCAAAGGTGATCGGAGAAAACCCGTCACTACATGTCAGTTGTTTTGGATTCATCGCGGTTTCTTTCTATTCAGGGACTTGAATTTCGAGATGATGAGTCTGAGGAAACCTTAACAAAGGGGATTTCTTAGATACTCTTGAAGTTAATGAGGGGATAGATATTATTTGGAAATGTATTGAACGTGAACCTTAAGATGCAAATTACACTTAAAATTCGATTCAAAACATATCGCGGGCAGGTAAAAGAACGCTTATTAGGATTTGCCACTCTTTAATTATTAGATGCAGGTTCGCTCTTTCTCGTACATATCAAAATCGAAGAACTTCTTCCCACGAACTCCATAGGTGCCTGTAATTGGGTAGCACAGACGTAGGTTGGAGTGGTAGAGTAAGAGTAAGTAATGCCAGGGTCAGAATATTTCTTGAATTATGAGATAACTGTAACCTTTGGATAATTTGGTTAATTTGGTGTTTTAAGTCCACTTTATGCACTGTAAGGCTAATCGGGACTGGACCTACAGTTTAAAGTGGAATCCGAACCACTATGTGCCTCCACCGGGTATCGAACCCGGGACTCCTTGATTACAAGGCGACGACGCTACCACTGCGCCATCGGGGAGGCCCATAACTGTAACCTTTGTCTGATTTATTATCCTGTGATAACATTTCCCTGAAAGGTGAAACACAAATTTTGCCCAAAACTCTTCAGCGTTACGAAGATGGTTGTCCTTAAAATATTTGAAAAGGTTTGCTAGAAACAGGATGCTGGATGCAAACTGCCTCATTTGGCTGTTCTTGCCATTGAGAAGAAATATCAAGTCATGGTCGTACCAAAGGTGCGCAATGTGTTCTCCAAAGCACATAGAGCAGTGCCTCACATTGTTTCTAATACTTAAGAAGATTAATTTCTTCCAACGTCACGTTTATTTTGCAAGAAAATTAAACTCTTAGAAGCATTATTTTCATCATTTATATTATTATCTTATAACTTAAATATTTATATCAGTAGTTTCATCTCAAGAAAGACGATGAATTATAAAATTATGAATGTCTTTCAATACTGAAATAGGCTACTAGAGACAACGCAACTTACCAATAAAAAAGAATTAATGTCTTTATTAAAACGAATCATGTGGAGATAAACTCGTAATCAAAAAGTAAATTTAGGCAGTAAACGTCCACTCTAAATAAAAGACACACAAAACACCATACATGAATATAATAATAATTATAATAATAATGATTATTTGATTTGATTTAGTTTATTTTATTTCGCGTTTTGTGCCTCTTGGCTAATTTGCGAAGATGGGGATGAGTGATGAAATTGATCAATGAACATTCACAAACAACCAAGCCCGACCGGGATTCGAACCCGGGACCCTTGGCGTCGCAGCGCGATGTGCTAACCACTCGGCCACAGGGTCGGGCAATAATGATTATTATTATTTGCCATCAAAGTTTTAAGAAAAATCTGAAGAACTTACTATTGTCCCAACAACTTAATTAACCTTCATATGTTAACAATTGCACCTGCACTTATGCATACCTAACCTACCCCACCCCCCTCCGGCATACACATTGAACTACCGAAGACTTATTACTTATCTTTACTCAACAGTATATATACTAATCTATTCAATGTATTATTTTATCATTGTATAATCTTTATATTTTCTTTATTGTATTATCATGATCATTATGTGTTTTTTTTCTTTCTTTTTGTTTTTATTCATTTATTGTATCTTTGACAAGGGTTGGTTGTAAGAACGGCCCATGAGGCCGAAACACGCCTGCTTAAATAAAGACCATTCTATTCTATTCTATTCTATTCTATTATAATTATTATTATATAAGTATATATATGTGTAGTGTTTTCGGGCGTTTTAATGTGACTGCCCCCTTACAATATTTTGTTGCCAGCCTCCCCCCCCCCCCAGTCAAATTTCCCTGGCGCCGTCACTGGTTGGAAGTAAATTTATTAGGACGAGGAAAGTAACATTAGCTGTTGACAGTGTTGCACCAAAGGACGTGATATGTGCTACTGTTTGTATAAATGATAGGAAATTTAAGCAAAAATTTATAATTGTTGAGACTTGAGAGTTGTTTCCTTCATTTGATCTTAGAAAGAGGTTTTCTGAGACAGAGTGGGATTATTTTACACATACATGGGAAAGGGTGGTTGTTTAAAGATAGAGACGTATTTTGCACACTTTTTAAAAGTTCAGATAAAAGGGGAATATAGCCTTACTGTTATGAAAAGAAATAACGCAGTACGGGGAAATAACAACTTCACATTTTTCGCACCTGGTGGGATGCAACACAAGAGTATTGCAGGAAGTCTATGAACGAGGATGAAGAAGGATATGTGAAATTTGACTTACCTGCGGGTGAATTAGTTTATTCTAATATTCTTAAGGTTGATATTGTATTGTTTTTTTTTTTAAGTCCACTTGATTCACAAATAGGCTAAATCGCGAACCGACCTACAGTTTAAAGTGCGATCCGATCCACTTTGTGCCTCCATTGAGTATCGACGCGATGACCCTTCATTACAAGACATCGACGTTATTACTACGCCATCGGGGAGGCACCCAATTTACACAAATATGTTGATTCCAATAACACGTTATATGCATAATCTGATAATGATACACTTTGGGTGCATCTAAACATATTTTTTTTTCAACCATAGCATGTCTAAAAGAATCATTGAAGTTGGGATTTTTATAACTTCAGGAGGCACTGCTCTGTAAACGTGCGATATAAAATTAATGCAGGTTTGCCTTCCATACGTGGTGGTTTTGTCACGTTTCTTCGCTTCGTAAAACATACACTTTTGCAGGAAAGGCTTCTTGCATCCTCCTGGGGCCTTGCTCTAGCTAAACAAAAAATATATTTGTTTAGCATAATCGAGGGTTACATATTCCTGCCGAACTTACTAGAAAACAAGGATTCTATTTGGATCATACTGCTTTGAATGACAGTATCAATGAAGTTTTATGTACGCTACTACTTATAATAATGAGCATAAAATATTAATCAGGAACTTTATTTTTCGTCAACTGGATGTAACATCTTTTTTTGTTATTCAGCAAATATTCAATTCATCACCTTTTTTGACATTAATTTTCTTGCCAGGACAGCTGTTTTTATGCAGATTTTGACGATCTTAACTACACGTAAGCTAGATATTAGCTAATATTTGTGCTGTTATATTACTATTCTTCTACCATCTTTGTAACATGTCATGCAATAACAATTGATTAATTTACATATTCAAGTGAATAGACCTATGAAGTATATTAATGCATTAATTTAAACACTTGCTTAATTGTTGTCGTTAATGATATTATCATCATTTTTTCTGAAACACTTGGCTCAGACACCCTCCCCCGACATATATTTCTAGATGCGTGCCTGCCGAAGGATAAATTAGATCAAGCGGTGGTGGTACCGGACTTAGAGGCTAAAGGGAAAACAAAGAAGTATGTGCGTCATAAGCTGAGCATAAGAAACAGCACAATATCACAAAGAAACACTTTTTGAAACTTATGTCATAGAAGATGTTTCAATTTCAATTTCAATTTCAATTTTCCTTTATTAAAGGGCGAGGTTCAGCCTGCGGCTGTTCTACCACCTAACCCCGATGGATATATATACATACTAAATACATTCTACCTACTAAATGTTTGTACAATAACAAACAAAGAAAGAGAGAAACATAAAGAAGACACAAAAAGAACAAATACAAAATTGAGAACAAAGGCTCGTCTACACACTAAAAAAAAAAAATAATATTAATAATAAAAAGATTGAAGACAAATACACAAGGATACACAAATTAATTGACACAATTGTGCTTGGTGTCATAAGGTTAAGAATAATACAAATTAATATTAATGTTATGTGTAAAAAAAAAAACATATAATTGTTCTTAATATGCGAGAAAGGACAAAATATTGTTAGGGGTAGGCAACATGTAAGGGGAAAAGTAAACAAGCAAAATGTAGATGAAAATACTTGTTATTAGGAAGTTGGATCAGAAATGCGAGCTATTATTCGTGAGTGCTGGAACACAGATATTGTTCATTTAACAATAGAGTTTTTAGTTTGTCTTTGAAGTTGTTGCGATTAGTGAGGGACGTCATGGAAGGAGGAAGTTCATTCCACGCTCTTGCAGCTGAATACGTAAATGATGATTCGAAAAGCACTAGTGTGTGCTTTGGAAGTTCAAGTTTCGATTTTCCCCTTGTTTTGTAATCATGTATTTCCCTTCTGAATTTTAATTTCTGGAATAGGTTTCTAGGTGTTTTGGTTTGTAGAAGATTATGAATAAAACAACACAGATGCAATTTTCGGCGTCTGGTCATGTTCAACATTTTGTTTGCGTTTAGGGTTGGGAGGATATGATCGTATTTTCTTATATGGTACACGAAACGGAAACATGAATTTTGGACTTTCTGGATTTTGGTTTTGTTTCGAACGGATAGATTTGGTCCGAAAATTACGTCGCAGTAGTCCAGTAAAGGAAAGATAAGTGATTGGATTAGTTTCATTTTAATCTCTGTTTTTAGGCATTCTTTAAAGCTGTACAGCGATCTTAGCACGGAGTAAGCTTTTTTAATTTGTTCTTGTACATGAATATCCCAGTTAAGGTGTTCATCGAAAATGACGCCTAGGTTTTTCACATTTGTTGAATAAGGGATTATAGATGTGTCTAGTTTGATGCATATCTCGTTAGGATTTATCAGAGAGATACTATTTCGGGAACCAATAAGAGAGAAAGTTGATTTTTGTGGGTTTATTTTTAGACCGTTACTTTTACACCAGGTATTTATGTTGGATAAATCATCATTTAGCAAAGCTAAGGCTGTATCTGGCGATTTCGGTGGAAAAGGAATTTGTAGTTGAGTGTCATCTGCGTAAAAATGAACTTTACTGTGATTGATTACGGTAGGTAAGTCGGCTGTAAAAATAGTATAGAGAAGAGGGGCTAGAATGGATCCCTGTGGGACACCAGTTTCCAATGGCAGGGTGCGAGAGAGAGGAGGCGTGGCAGTGTTTATGAATACTCTCTGTTGTCTGTTATTCAGATACGATCTAAACCATCGAAGAGCGGTAGGTGAAAAATTGTAGTATTTTAACTTGCTCAAGAGCAGGTCATGATGGACACTGTCAAAGGCTTTAGTAAGATCCAGTAATACTAACGCTACTGCCATTCTCTTGTCGATTGATCGTAATAAATCGTCAGTTACTTTAAGTAAAGCCGTTGCCGTGCTGTGTGAGGGACGGAAACCGGATTGACATTTCGGAAGCAGATCTAGGTCATTGACGTGTTTGCGAGTTTGCTTGTTAACAATTTTTTCAGTGATTTTGGAAAATATAGGTAAGAGACTTATTGGTCGAAGGTCATTCAGGGACGTTATTACTTTTTTCTTTGGTATCGGAACAACACGTGCTGTCTTCCAGCTGGTCGGGTATTGTCCAGTCCGGAATGAGAAATTTACGATGTGCGTCAGAGGACGTAAGATGTGCGGTAATAACAGTTTAATCATTTTATAGATATTCCATCATTACCAGATGCATTGGATGATATTTCGTTTATCGCTTTCATTGTTTCGGCTTCGTTTATTTCTTGCAGGTGGAAAGTTTGAGCGCTTTCGTTAAAAGTGTTACCATCAAAGAACTCTCGAGTTTTGTTAACGGCATCTTCTGAGACATTCGCTTTGCTGCATACGCTAGAAAAATGCCGGTTAATTGAATCTACGTTTCTCAGGTCGGAAGGTATCTCGTTGTTCATATTTTTACTATATACTCCCCACGTTTTTATTTTTTTCCACAACTCTTTGCTGTTATTGTTGCAGCGGAGGTGATGATTAAAATATGCTTTCTTTTCTTGCCGTTGGACCGAGGTGGTGAAGTTTCTCAGTTCTTTGTAATAGTCCCAGTTTGCCTGGGATTTTGTGCGCTTATATTTTATTAGGGCATTGTCACGGAGTTTCATGAGCAGTTTTGTATTTTCGGATATCCACGGAGAGTTTTTTGATTTTATTAATTTAGTTTCAAGGGGCGCATGCTTGTCGAAGAGATTTATTACGTTTTGAGTAACGAAGTGTACTTTATCATCGATGTTGTCGAAGCTATCAATTTGCATCCATTCAATTGTTGCAGCATCCCTATCGAATATCTCTTTGTCGAGGGTAGAGAAGTTTCGAGATTTGATAAACTGTTTAATTAATTTTGGTTTTTCGATGGCAAGTGTCGCGTTTACTAGACAGTGGTCGGACGTTCCGACGGGAGCGGTTACGTTAAATGAGCGTACAAGATCCGGGTCATCCGTTATTACCACATCGAGGAGTGATTGGGTGGTTGCCGTTATTCTGGTTGGTCGGTTAATGATCTGAACCATGCCGAAAGAGTCGATTATTGATTGTAAATATACTGTTTCTGGTTTATGGGGAGAAAGGAAATCTGCGTTTACGTCACCTAAAATAAGTAATTTGTGAACGAGTGGAAAAACTTCCGAGATCGTGGTTTCTAGGCGCGATAATTTTGTATACGATATATTAGGGGCTTTGTACACACCAATTATTCCCAGAGTTAGATGCTGGAGCTTCACAGTTACGCTAATCATTTCGACTTCGTCGTCAATTTCGTTGTAAGAGGGAACGATCTTGACATTTAGGTCTTTACGGTAATACAAGATTAGGCCACCCCCACCCTTTGTTGTTCTATCCTTTTTTATTGCTGCGTAACCCGGTATGGAGAAGGTCGAGGCGAGGGCTTCGCGGAAAGACCAGCTCTCGGTGACCAGGAAGATATCGAAAGCCGACTCGAGCACCGTGGTCGCCAACTCCTCTAATTTTGGTGACGACAAGGACCTGACGTTCGCTTGAGCGAGGGTCAGGAAGGGTGGCCTTGGGGGGCGATGACCGGGAGGGAGGAAACCGTTAGTTGCAGGATTTTCATGCGGTGGAGTCGACATCAGGGAGAAAACAAAGACAGGGGTACCATTTGTTGCGAGCTTGAGGGAAATCGAACCTTCCCTTCCATAACGTCATAGCGTATTTTAGCATTATTTCAAATATGAATGTAGGTGCAAATTGGGAGAAGAAAGACATAAGGAAATTCGGGTACTTACATGTTGCCTTCTTGTGAAGTCTTGGATGATCGTGATTCACAGGTATATTTGACGCTAAAACATCACTTAAAGAAAACTGTATGAAATAATTCCCAGTAGCGCACACCGAAACACTTGCGGAACACTTGAGCACACGCAGAGAAACATAAACATTCGCGTAAAGGGATATGGTTGACACACAAGACACACACAATGGACATAATAGGGAAACGATTTCAAACACACGTTCATAATACATATAACTAAGAAATAAAATGAGGATGTTCATTACGGATATACACTTTGATTATACACTTAAATTTGTGGGAGAAAAAAACAAAAAAACTAGTAATAATAATAGTAAAAAATATATATAGAATGATAAAAATAAAAGAAATATTAAAAGTATTTCAATGTAAACCGGTTACTAATGTTAAAGTGGCTAAGGAGTCCGAGTAGTCTTGTTTGTGGGTCTAGTCTTTTGAGGGGTAAGGCTCAGGGGCCAATCGGGATAGTTCCTTCATTCTTGTAATAGTGAGTTTCCGCCCGGTAGCGGTGCGCACCACGATCCTGCCGTCTTCCGTGTAGCACGCGCGGCGACCGAACTTCTCTTTCGCCGCCCGCAGCATCTCCTGTCGCACTGGAGTCAGCGACTCGGTGATGTAGATTCGGGACCCGGCTTCTTTTAGCTTTTTCTTCGCCGACCACACGAAGTGCCTGGTTTTGTAGGTTGCGAATTTAACAATAATGCAGCGTTTTCCTTCCTGCACGGCCTCTGCCATGCTACGGTTTGGTTTTCCCAAACGATGGCACCTCGCGATCTGGTCACTCTTGATGTCGACGTGCATCTTATTTCGGAATAAGTCCAGGACCTTCTCCTCCACGTTCTCCTGGACGTTCTCCTGCACTCCGTGAATAAGGAGACACTCGCGCCTTGAATACTGTTCCAAATCGTCCAGCCTATCTTCTTGCGATTCTATCCTATCCAGTAAATAATGGAAGTCGTCCTTTTGCACTCTGAAACTTTCCTCCAACCGTGCCTCCAATTTACTCAGCTCGTCTTTGAGTTTCTTCGTTCCTTCGGAATCGTACGTAGCACTTGGGTCCCCGCTTCTTGACTGTGTTTCATTATCAATTTTTCGTTTGAAACTGTCCAACTCACCACGCACCTGCTTTTCGAAGCTTTCCAGCCGGTTGCCGAGTTCCTTGGCCACAGCACGAGACATCTTGGGTTGGTACGCGTGAAGCACAGTGGTTATGGCTTGCGACGAGCGTCAGATAATTATTCCAATATTTTATCTTAATTAACGTTGAAGTTGCACTTGCACACGTCAGTCCTGAACCTTGACACTACCTCTTCCTTGTGTGAAGATAAGAATCAGCCAGCAGCCCAATGTCCAGCAGAATTTTACAATCTTCTCCGGAGCCGATCAGCACGTCCTTAGCACACTTCCGCCATGTCGTCTAAGAATATTGTTTAACAATATTAAGAACAATAAATGCTTTCTATTTGTAATATACTAAATATTGAAATTTTAAATAGTCTTTTGTGTTCGTACTACACATTTAAAAAAACTTTTTTGTTGCTCCCCAGCGCCAAGCTTAGAATTTAAAGAAAAAATGTACATTTTCATAGTGTACGGAAGTTCGACATTCAGAAAGAAAGATATTCTATTGGAAAACATTTCAAGACTTCCAAAAGGTATAGCAGTAATGAAAAAGAGCACTCACTTATACCGTGTTTGTTACAACCTGTCCCGCTTCCCGCGCTAGCTGATCGCTGGCTTTTCTAGCATAAACCAAGCGGTGTTGCTGCTGAAGACCGCCTGAACTCCGTGCTGGCGAAAGCCAAAGCCAGGCAGCAAATTAAAATACGCAACATGGCAACAACGTCTACGTAAGCTCCTCTCTTCTGGCTTCCATTCGCTCCTCGCTGCCCAGCAGACGACTTTTTTCTCGTTTCTCATTGGCACCAAAACTGTCGAGCGATCGCTAGCGCGGGAAACGGGACAGGTTCTAATAAACTTGGTATAAATGTACGATGGATAGACAGTTGTATGAAGCGAGAAAAACCACAAGGTAGATTTCATAAGATACCTAGCAGTCAGTAACCAACAAACTGCATTTTTAACATTAATGTCCTCATGATTAACGAACCTTATTTATTCTCACCACGCAATGGGTAAAATATTTGGAGCTTTATCCCACTTTCCGGAAAAATATTTTGTGTTTCTGCTACTTTTGACTTTTGTTGGCATGATATCCCGGATCACTTTTACGAGACGAGACGGGACAAAACGAGACGGGACGAGACGAGACGAGACAGAACCCTTCGAGACGGGACACGAGACGGGACAAACGAATATTTTCGAGACGAGACAGCATTTTCACGAGACGGGACGGGACAGACCAAAGTCTCGTCTCGTCTCGTCTCGTCTCGTGGGCAACACTAGTAACTACACTGCCCTTTGAGCCTTAGCTGCTGCGTTCAGGTGGCGGAACGAGCAGAATACTAATTAAAACAAATATGTGACAAATATATATATAAAAAAAACAACGTGTTGAAGCTATTGACGGCGCCAAAGAAAAGACAGAAGAAGAAGAACGTGGAGAGTGCAGTGATATTTTACGGGAAGCAGCAGGCACGTATCCAGGAATTCCTTTCGGGGCGGCGGCTGAACACCATTTTTTAAAGGGGGGGGTGGACAAGGAGACATGCATTAAGAGGCCATAGTGTGATAGTGTGGAGGCAAAAGAATGGAAAGCAACTATCCCCTAAATCGTCGCCACTGTTTAAGGCTGTCATTTTAATCAGAACGTGAAATCGGGACATTTTCTACCACTCAACTCCTCTGTTTCCATGCATAAATATTGTGTGCCGGAACCATCTCAGTATTTTGTCCATTTCTTCTCATCAGGCATCAAAACATCTATGTAGAGGGAGATTATTTCCATAACATCTTTGGCTGTTATGCATTTGAAGCTTCGGAACGAGTCATAACTCTGGAAGCAGCCAATCAACGAAGCGATCCACTGACGTCATCTCAACCCAGAACCTATCGCTAAGCCCCCTGCTCAAGTTCTACACGCCCACTAGGCTCACTAGACAGACTCGCGTAGTCCGCTGGAGATGTTCCGAAAGTAATTCGACTCTACCAGAAGTGTCTTTACGAAGGTGTTACACATGCACGGAATGCACAATCCACTCGACAACGCAAGATTCAAACTGTGTGCAGGGAACTGGAATCAGACAGTTCACGAATATTTCTCTCTCATTCGAGCCTGAACACCACTAATGTGTCTTGTCCTCCCATGTTTGCAGCTCTTATAAAAGCCGAAACCAACCAAATTGTTCATATTCATACCTAAGCACTCGCAAGTGTCCAAAATTGTCTGTTGAGTGTGTGTCGAACCCAGTAGCCTTAAACAAAAGTATTTTTTTATACCATGAAATTCTCGGACTGCATACACAAAATTTGGTCCTGGCACAATCAAATCATCACTCAAAACTTTGATTTTCAGTTGATCTGTGCAGCTTATTTCTTTTTTAATAAATCGCTCCAATGCCCAGCCCGATACTGCCGAAATATTCACTTTAGAGAGAGAGACCTTCGATCTCTTCGTCTTTCGACCCGAACTACTCGTAGCACTACTCGAAGTTCCGCTGTCGTCAATGTCTTTAGCTTTGGGACCGAACTGGAACTAGTGGTAGACTTCGTTACTTAACGGTATTTAGTTCATTTCATTTTCGAATCACTAGATCTTATAAAGCAACCAATGGACACTGACTGATCACTAATCGACTATATGAATTGTCACACTTACCTCTGAAGTCTCCACCTATTCTGTTGTACAGATCAACCGGGAAATTGAAGCCGCGTATTAATATCCTCATTATATTCTAGAACGTTTCGCAGATATCACGATTCGTAAATATTGCCAGTAGTTCGACTTCTTCTTCTCTTTTTCAAGAACGTTCCCTCTCGCGCTTTCCAGAGATTAAAAAATTACAATGAATCCGAATCGCCCTACCTGCGGCGCTACCTTTGTTGTGCAGCTTCCAAATGCTGACAAGTTTCTTCTACATAGTGTTCAAGTTCGCTACGACAACACCGAAAGCGTAAGAAAAGTTTACGTGCAATATTATCAACAACAGGGTTATAGAACATTCTCCGTCTTGACTTGATAAGTATTTCTCTCCTAAAATTATCGTCACATTATTCAAGAAGACAAAAACCTAATTTTATCTAGTGTAAAATGAAAACTTTCCTGGTGGGGGGAGTCCACGAGTTACGATCCCCACCTTGGATACGCGCTATAAACAATAACAGGGTCCGTAGAACATTCTCCGTCTTGCCTCGATAATTATTTATCTCCTTAAATTATCGTCACATTATTGAAGAAGACAAAAACCTAATTTTATCTCGTGTAAACTGAAAAATTTCCTGGGGAAGGGGGCTCGAGACACCTGATGCCCACCTTGGATACGCACTATTAACAATAACAGGGTTATAGAACATTCTCCGTCTTGTCTCGATAATTATTCCTCTCCTTAAATTATCGTCACATTGTTCAAGAAGTCAAAAACCTAATTTTATCAGTGTAAACTGAAAAATTTCCTTGGGGAGCGGGGGGCTCGAACCACCTGAACCCTACCTTGGATACGCGCTATTAACAATAACAGGGTTATAGAACATTCTCCGTCTTGCCTAGATAATTATCTCTCTCAAATTATCACCATATTATTCAAGAAGCCAAAAACATAATTTTATCTAGCGTAAACTGAAAATTTTCTGAAGGGGGGCTTGAGCCCCTGATTCCCACCTTGGATACGAGCTGTTACCAATAACAGGGTTATAGAATATTCTCCGTCTTGCCTCGATAATTATTTCTCCCCTTAAATTAACGTCACAGTATTTTATTTGACACCACAAGAAACAAAAAATCTCATTTTATCTAGTGTAAACCGAAAACTTTCGGGGGGGGGGGCTTGAGCACCCTAAGCCCCCCCTTGGATACGTGCCTGGGAAGCAGTCACGTTTATTACACCCTTACATTTACATACAATATTATAAAGTTCTGCTTTTAGATCTCGCATAATGCCTTTTTCACAAAAATGGGCAATCTCGCATTTTTTTATATCAATCAAGCTGTGATATTTTAGATTTCTTCCGTTAGTTTTCTGACAATAGTTTTCACAGCTTTCCATAGCATTTAGGCATGATTTCAGTTGACAAGAACAAATTAATCTTATTTCAAAACATAGAGCAAAAAGAAATCCAACACGCTTAAGTTAAAACTCCCTTACATTGGAAGCCTGGAGAGAACAAAACAGGGGTTCCTTCGTAACACGATTTCTTGAAAACCATTTTACACATTTGAATCAACTTTGTGATAAATTGATTAGAAAGGATGAATCTTAACAGTAAAAGTTGTAACTTTTCCCTTGCTACTATATTTTACAAGATATTCGTTGTCAAATTTCTCAATATTTGCATAAGGAACCAGCCTTTTCCGTGCCGAGTGTTTCGATGGTGACGTCATGCATCCACGGACAACTGCGCATACGATCTGCGCCGCCGAACGAGCACCCCCTGGAGTTATCCTACTTAGATAGGCCATATTGGAAGCGACACCAGCGCTCAGGTGATAATTTTAATCGCGAATTGAGTGCAAATAAAAAGCACCAAACTGTTCTCTGTGTGACAACCTTGGTCTGTAAGCCATTGTGTTGCTGATTGTTTGTTTGGTTGGGAAAGGGGGGTTCAGTATGAATGAAATGGGTTCAGTATTGTGTGCTTGTAAAAGTTGGAGAAAATTCGACGATTGGGAACGGCGACCAGTATGTTTTCTTGTGACCTCAAACTTTCTACCGATTTCCTTTCATAATCGGGGAGGATAAAGAAAAGATTAAAAAACAAGAGGATGGGCCGGCATGTGATGGTAAAAGCTTGTCCTTTAACCGGCATACTCTCTCTTGTTTGAAACAAGTCCGCTAGAGAAGTACAAATAAGATATAAAATATATTTGCTCTTTCCTCAAAGTATCTTCCTTTGAATTAAATTAACCTGTCTCCCAAGGACGCGCGTTAAGAGCACTTGCCAAACACAGGGTGCTAGATGCCAGTGAAGTTCAAATTATGCTATAGAACCATAATGCTAGGGTTGGTATCACTGATGAGGAAACCCTCGATCCTTCCTCGCTGGCCATTTAACCGAGCAAGCCGCTACCGCTCCCTTCAACACCCCTCGCCCATCCTGCTGTAGGTGGAAGATCAAGGTTCCTCAGCAGCAGTAAAGAGGGAAGACTGTCGTTTTGGGCTGTCAGCTGGAGCAAGCACATTGCGCTCAATTTTATAACGCACATTAAACTCCTAAAAAAAGTAGAAGACTGGAAATAAGTGTAAATGAACTGTAGGAAGTTCCTCACTTCCTACATGGAGGAATCGCCCCTGTGCAGTAGTGAAGGTTTCTTCAACCTATCTTTAATCAGGAAAAAAGTTACAACTGCATTATTGTAACAAATGTAGTATTTCCCATTTTAAAATTTTGAGTTCAATTCAATATGGCGGACGTCTGCTTGGAACACACCAATGTGGTTCCCCTAAGCATAACCTGTATTTATCCTGACCAATTGTACCCAGCCTAACTCCTTTACTTTTTATAGACTTTTGAAACACCCTCCATGCCCTTATATGTGACTGTCCACATGAGATCAAGAATTACACAAACACACACCATATGTATGTGTGTTGGTTGATTTGGTGTTTTAAGTTCACTTTATGCACAGTAAGGCTAATTGGTACTGAACCTAACATTACAGTTTAAAGTAGAGTCTGAACCACTTGTGCCTCCACCGGGTATCGAACCCGGAATCCCTTGGTTACAAGGCCATAGAATATGACAAGGCGACGACGATATGTATGTGTGTGTAAAGGTAGATAGGTAGAGGGGGGCTTTGGTAATATTTTGTGAGGGGGCCAAGATTTGTAGATCCAACACTGTTGTTGACATCAGACATAATATGACGATATGTTCCTTCAGTTCCCTGCAATAAAATCACAGAACCACTTTTTGAATAACCTTGTATTTATATTGCTGTGTGCTTTTTAATGTGTGTATAATTTATATGTTTATACGTTTGTAAATTATCTTGTCATGGTTGCCTCTTGCTGTTTAACTGGAAATTTGAAGGTTAGCTTTCCCCTAACAGCTGTCTTTCAGCTCAACATAGGGCTTTTGTCCGATAAGGGTGTGGGCTGGCCAGTTGTCTCCCTATATCAAAATACCCAGTTGAAACTCCAGACGAGAGCAATATACAGTTTCAGAGGGTAAAATCACTAGTTCTTACGAGTGTAGTTGTAGGAACTCCTGCGCGATAAATTGCAGGAGTGATTTAGTGTTCTTCAAAATAGTGTGCTTGTAGCACAAGCAAAAGGGCATTTTTTTTGTTCTCCTGAAAAACAGGGTGCCTCTATGCACCGATATTCTGTTTTACAGTATAGGAACTCAGATTCTGGTTTTAGAAGAGGTTTCAAGTGACTCTTCATTTAGCTCTGGAGGTGAATGTCTGGCTTTTGACAAAGAAGAAAGAAATGTATTCTTTCCTAGTTAGATTAGGTAAGTTAGACCTACGTACATGTTATTTTATATTTGAAATACAGTAAATTAATCATAATATTCAGTTATTCAGTGTTAAAGCTTTTCCCTCAAAAATGTGTACAAAAAAAGGGGTGTGTCTTATATGCCGGCAAATATGGTAATGTATAATATCTACTCTAACTACTGGTACATCATACTGAAGTATAGTTTCTCCACAACACATTAAAAAAATTTCGTTTGTCCTATTCTTTGTCCTACTTTCACTAACTACAAAAAATGTTGCTTAAAAGAGTAAATTTCCCTGACATTTCTAGAATTTTCAGACTGATAAGACACTTTGATGTTTATTGAATAGCATAATTTTTATTCCTCAGGACTAAAGGAGTGAAAAAAACGAGCAGGTTAAGCCAGACCACAGCAGCCTTCACTGACAACACTGAAACTTCAATTTTACCTTAAGTGTAGGAAAACATAACACCAAGGTTCGACTGTATCCAACAAGGCAAACTGTTGATAGTTTGAAAGTTTCATTTCTAACTTGAACAAGAGTCCTTGCTATTGCCTTGATATTTAAACTTTTTCTAAATTTCAAAGAGGTGCAACAGTTCTTCCATTTTCAATCGAAGGTCAGAGCAATTGGAGCAATTAGACATCTACAGCATATCCACACGAACTCTGCTTTTTTTCTTTAGAATCCTAGTCCCCCCCAGAGTACTCAATACAGAGTGGAGTGCAGCCGGTAGAGGATTTCTCTAAAGTGTCAAATAGTTTGTCCGGATGATGCTAGATAGTGCATGGAATTGAGAGCTTCTTCGTTTGAGAAAATAACACTTGAACAGTGAAAACGAGCAGTTTAAGTCAAGGTGGCTCAGTCGGTAACGCGTCTGACTACCATGCTAAAGGTCCCGGGTTCGATCCCCGGCCGGTTCAAATCCGGGAACTTTTCTAACGATGGAAGCGGCTCCGGCGCCCACCCAGCGTCGAATAACATGGGTACCTGGGGGAAACCCTGGGGGGTAAAGGCGGTCAGGGGCGTGATGCTGATCACATCACCCCCACTCACGACCGGATCAAGAAAGTGTGGGGCGTTACCCCCACACCCCCTATACGCCTTCATGGCGTGGTGCTATGCACAGGGGAACACTTTACCTTTTACCTTTTTTAAGTCAAGTAGTACACATATAACCATAATTAGTCTGTGGAAGCAGGGTGTTAAATATGGATTGTGAAGTGAAAAGATGCAGTGAATTTGAAACTTAACATAGTCATCATCTCCATGTTAAAATGAAGTTTAGTCCATCTTACCAATACACAGTTTTTTATGAAAATAAAAATAGATATTGTTGGCTGAAACTACCACGGTGAATATTTTCGATATATGTGTCTACAATTATTGTCACATTAAAATAAT
The DNA here is from genome assembly GCF_977018435.1 of Lepisma saccharinum. Lineage (NCBI taxonomy): Eukaryota > Metazoa > Arthropoda > Insecta > Zygentoma > Lepismatidae > Lepisma > Lepisma saccharinum. The sequence continues at coordinate 117,148 of NW_028143205.1, forward strand.
ATTCAAATGCATACACTCGAAGGTGGAAGAGACTAATAAGTACAAGTTAGCAAAAGTGGTCCCATGCAGAATTCTAGGTATATATTAAGAATACCGGAAGTATCTCCGATTACTTTAAAATTCGGCATACTCACTCATTTTGGCCTCGTAATCACGAATCTGCAGTTTAAAATTGGTGGTCATGTCTAGAAATTGTGAAATAAGCTTGTCAATTACCGCTATGCAATAACATGGAAACCATGTTTCTCACACATGAGAAAATGGTGTCTTGCGTAAAATTGAAAAATATGTTTACCCCACAAACCAATCACATAAGGTTAGGTTAGGTTAGGCAAGCATAGTAAAAATTAAGGGTGATTGTAAACATAGTTTTGTAACCCTAATCACTGCAAAAAAAATGGTTGCTTTCTTCATCAATCAGTGGTGTTTACTCCGTTCACAGACCCACTTTTCTCGACTTATTTCGCATTTCTAGACGTGACCACCAAATTTTAACTGCAGATTCGTGATAACGAGGTCAAAATTAGTGAGTATGCCGAATTTTAAAGCAATTGAAGATAATTCTGGTATTCTTTATTTGCTCCGAATTCCAATACACAGTACATTACCTATAGTATTTTAAATTAATTTTACAATGACCTCCTTCATTTCCACTCAAAGTTACACCATCCTCACCTTCTATTTATTATTATTATTAGAGATGCGGCTGAATAACCTGTATTTAAGGCATTTTGGTTGTAATAGGCCTCTCAGTGTATCCGAAATATTACCGATAATTTTACCAATCAAATATATTTACAAATAGCCAAATTCAGTGCAATATTCTGCCACTTCGTTATTATTTTTATAAATAAATTCAATACAATTCATTTGTCATGGTTTTGTAAAGTAAATGTTTACAGATTACTTGATATTGTGTTCATTTGTAAACTTCTGTATGCCAAAACTGTGAAAATATTTCTTCTACATATTATGTCTTTGAAAGGTTATATTTTATGCACTGTAATACAGGTTGAAAAGTGTTCAACTCCCATCAAAAACCTGTAATACGAGGGTCACTATTTATATTTTGAGCCTAACAATGAAAAAACAGGAATTTGGCATTGAAAACTGCTTTATTGTTTTTCGAAGTATTCTCCTTTATGGTCAATACACTTTTGCATTCGTTCGAACCATTTGTCAAAGGAGTTTTTCCAATCTTCTTAAGACACCTCCATAATATGGCTTTGAAAGCATCAACGGCGTCTTCCACCGAAAATCGTTGTCCACGCAATTTATTCTTGACATTCGGGAACAAGAAGAATTCATTGGGTGCCAAATCAGGACTGTACGGCGGATGACCTATCAATTCGATTTTTTGACTGTTCATAAAGTCGGTTGTTAGACGAGATGTGTGACAGCTGGCATTGTCTTGATGAAGAATGATCCGACGGCGTTTGTTTGTTTTCCGTATTTGACCGAAGACCTCTGGCAAACAAATTGTTGTGTACCATTCAGAGTTGACCATTCTACATTCCTCTAAAGGCACAGTTGCCACATGACCAGTTTTCCCGAAAAAAACAGGCGACCATTTGTTTCGATGTGCTTCGAGCGCGAACAACTTTTGATGGATTGGGTTCATCTTGAAACACCCATACAGTCAACTGCCGTTTACGTTCCGGCTCATATGCATATATCCATGATTCGTCACCTGTTACAATCTTATATACATCTTTTGAAGCACCACGATTGTATTTATTGAGCATTTTTTTGCACCAATTGACGCGAGCGTCTTTTTGAGATTTTGTCAAATTGTGTGGGATCCAACGAGAACATACCTTTGTCACAGCTAAATGATCATGTAATATTTTATATATGCTGGTGGAACTAATGCCTATGGTTGCCTCAATGTCACATGACGATCTTGCAGTATTAGGTTTTGCACAGCATCAATGTTTTCTTGAACAACAACTGATTTTGGACGACCTTCGCGAATCTCGTCGGTGAGCGAATGGCGGCCACGATCAAATTCGTTATACCAGCGTTTCACAGTGGCAAAGGATGGGGCTTCATCGCCAGATGTGGAAGCAAGTTGATCGATGCACTCTTGTCTTCATAATCCACGTCGAAAATCGTAAAAAAATCATCGCACGAAAATGTTCACGAGTTAATTCCATTTTATTGTTGTCGCGCAATCTCCAAGGCAACATAAACAACACAAATGAGGTTATTGACAAAACATTTGAAGTACGTTATGGTCAATAATGCCAGACGATTCCGTGCAAACGTCAAATCGCACCTAACTTCAATCATTGTTGCCAAGGCTCAAAATATAAATAGTGACCCTCGTATTAATCCTTAATTATATGCACAGAGATATCACTATATTCTTGAATTAGTTTTGCTTATTATTTACAGAAAGTAAACTGATATGAAATTTACTTATACTGTTAACCTATATTCTACTGATACAATATAAAATTACAAATGTTCCTTGAACAGCATTAATAGTTCATTCATCTCTTGAGTTAATTATGATCATATCTGGTAACCAATTACAGGTATTGTCTTCAACTGCAGCTTGCTGAGCTAAAGTTCTGGTCACCCTGCATAGATTCTTCTGTGGACAAGACTCTAAACAAGGGTTGCTACGATTTTTTGATTATCAAATTCCCTGACATTTCCAGGTTTTCCAGTCCAAAAATGAAATTTTTCCAGACATGTTTATCATTATGATTTTTGCTTTTGAACCTTGTGTTTTTCAATTAAATATATAATCCACTAATTATTATGAATATTTACTTTCACATAACCTTTCTTTTAGCAAATTTCATTCTACACACACAAGAACACGTGAGAATTCGAAGTGTAAAATGTAAAATTACAATCGGTACGTGCATCTAACCTTGAGGCTAAGGTAACAGAGGTACATTATTTCACCATAACAGATCTCCACAATATAAAAACATCAGAAAAAGTTCATAAACCATACATACTTATTCATTTTCTGGCAGATTTATAACATCGTTGAAAATGCTCCCTTTTGCTTAGATTTAAGTACACAGAATCTGGAGAAATTGTTGTTGCCTATACGAATTCTATAGGAAATGCCAACAAGACTAAGATCTATAAAATAATAGACAATAACCTCATCTTCACCAACATTTCTGATAATTATGATCATATTGTCAATGAACTTTAGTTATCAATCAGATATCTGGACTGCAAGTTTTACTTTCTAATATCTAGTATTATAAAAGTGAAAATTTATTACAGGAATCGAAGGAACCATAATTTTGCACAAGACTGAGAATCATAAGTACGAAAGAAACGAGTTTCTAAATTGAATCTTTTTTTTGGAAGTGGAATCACAAGAACCGAATCCAGACGTGGAAGTGAACTGCTTGTTCATTTTGCAACTTTTTCTCTTGCAGACTTAAAAATGCACGTAAATTCCAGATGATCTGCAAAATTCCCTGGTTTCCAGGTTTTCCAGATACGTAACAATCCTGGTAAACTGATGCCTACACAATAGAATAATCTGACGAAGGTCGGACACACACACACGCACCTTATTACACATATCAGTTTCCCAGATGGTTGCTGGCAAACATCAAACAAGTCTGACACTTGAGTAGAAATCTGACAGTAGCCTTCTGCACTGCGAGCTTAGTTGATTTGTTCTTTGTTATTTAGCATCTTATTTTGTCAGTTTTCTATTTGCGCGGATGAGGATGAGTGACGAAATTGATGAAGGTACACTCACAAAGAACAGTCATGTTACCTGCTTTACCGCAACAATTCTTATTTATTGTATACATTTATTACATGTTAATTAGATATAATAGAAATAAAACACCAATTCAGGCATACAAGCAAGACAAAAACAGAAGACCGACAACTTCAAATTATGCAACAATTTCTATATGTATGAAAAAGTTGGGTTAAGGTAGTGAACCAGATAACATTGGAAAATATGGCACTGGGGAAAACCCACCTTTTTTCATGTATGTAAAGAAATTGCCAAAAATTGGGAATTGTTGTGGTAAACCAGGTCAAATTTTCAGAAAATGCCACTGCACCCATGCCAAGATTCGAACCCAGGACTCTTGGTATTGTAATGAACTGTGATAACCACTCTGAGCAAGCTGATACGTGCAATACAGCAGTTGGTGTACAGAGATTTTCAACTATATGGCCAGGGTGTAATCGCCTTCAGTTTTCTGAAACTTGTGACTTAACGGACAACAAAGGGATGACTATATCTAAAGATGCAAGAGTTTGGTAAGTCTAAGACTCAAGTTTAGCCACCTAGACTAGCCTGGTAGAACCCACTCACCTTCTTACAGCACTATTGTTATACATTGCTTGCGAATTGGTAGGTTTCCCTGTTAATATCAACTTTTCACAGCTGTTACAGACTTTAATGAACAAATATGTACATGAAACATAAACTTTATTAAGTTTCGTCATTATTTGCACTTATTATCATTACTGCTTCACATAACAATCTTACATTATAATAGTCAACTGTATTATACCTTATAAAGAAAATAAAAGAAGAAACATTATTTGCTTACTACATTGTAGTGTTATTAAAGTTTAAAAACAAAGGAATTGCACATTATTATGAATAAAATTTACTCTCAGATACCAAGAATACTGTATATAATACAAAAATATCAATCACAAAAATTTGCAGAATTAACATACTTTTTTCAAGAAGGAACGAAAATGTTGAAAAACTGATATTTGGAAATTACATAAATGAGTATTTACATAGTAGTGAGTAACATTTATAACCAGGAGAAAACAGCAAAAGAACACAATCAGAAATAAAACTTACAACATGAATGAAAGTCTGCATTTAAAATATTTCACACTTCACATAACTTGCCAATCTTTTCTGTCTATTTCAGATTCAAGTCATGTACGCATAATCCACATCTACACTATCATTCGCAGAACTGCATTCGCTTTGCAATTTCACAAAATCCAATTTCATAGTCATCACAACCTTCACCAAATCATCCAGCTTCTTTGTGACTGAATCTAAATTACCCACACTGGGTCTCTTCGTATAGATGTTCTTATCAACATAACCAGTAATTGTCCTTAAAAACAAAACACAGTATTACGCCGCTGAATAAATATTTTGCTAGAGCACAAAATGAACGTAAAACAAACTTCGACTAAACTTTTTACGCCAACAATAGGATGTGATACCCGCGCCTCCGCCAAAATGTCGAAGCATATTTTTTCAGCTTTGTAGGTTAACTGCGTTAATCCTAAGGAAAATTTTATGAGTTTGTTCTATTGGGAAAACAAAGACTGGATTTTAATGTGGAATATCTGGGAACATAAAACTGGGGTTCCACTGTATATAATTAGAGTTATCACAAAATATAAAAATATTTTTATTCAGAATATCACAAATTTAAAAGTCAATAACTGAAGAAGTTGGTGGGTATTCATTTTCTAATAATGGCAAATACCGAAAAACAAGGAATATAAATGACTGTTCCAGGTTTTTTAATGGTTCCAAAATATTCTTCAGGCTCTTTCTACTCTGAACTTGATAATGAATGAATGAAAAATAAATATTGGTAACTCTTACAGAAGCGCATGAGGGGTATCCCCCCCGGAATTGAATTGAATTGAAAAGTTTTTTTATTTACTACAGAGCGAGATTCAGTCTTGGGCTGCTCTCTCAGGTTCTGCATGGCGCGCAATTGTTTTAACCTTTTGCTGCCCAAGCGTCTCGAACGAGATACCCAAATGTAACCCTTACTGTCCAAAGCATCTCGATCGAGACGCTGTGTCAAGGTCGTAGTTTTTACGTTATAACTTTTCTATTTTTGGCTAGAATTTCGATTTTATTTTTTTATATTGTTACTAACACATGTATTTAACAGAAATGGTTTTTTGCATTTTTTTATCTTCATGAAAATGGAGGGGGAAAGGTACTTCTCTTTTGCGGCTCTTTTCAACATCAAATTTTTGCCGACAAAGGAAGACCGGCTTTGTTGTTCTAAAGCAATGCTTTTCACTCCCTCCTGCTAACTGCATTCGAAGGAAGCTTGTTTATCAGTATCCGATGTCAAAATGAAAGTTTTCCGTGAGGGCGCAAGCAGGGGGTGGGGGAGGGGGAAGACTGGTTGTTGAATCTGCGTTGTGAGAATGGAATTTCGAAGCGCGCTGAAGGAAACCTCTGTTTTTTTTAGCACAAGTGTCCACAAGTGGCAACAGGGGTTACCCAGCATTGTCTAAAAATAGAATTTCAAGCAGCTGCAACAATTGGCGCTCATTTTTCACTATGTTCTAGCTTTTCGTCTGTGAATGTTGTGCATATGTGTCGTTTTGTACCCAAGTGCAAGGACATTTTTTGGGTGGTGACAATTTTTTAAAATAACTTTTGGGGGTTTTCTCCCTTCCCCCTCCATATATACGCCAAATTTGCATAAATTTTGCATTTTGACATTTTTTTTCGGGGGGCGGGGGGAAACACCATTTTTTTAAAGAAAAGTATTTTTGAGGGGATTTCCCCCCTTACCCCTCCATATGTACGCCGAATGTGCATAAATTATATATCGTCTGAATCTGTGATTCATTCTGCGTACAACGGTATATCTTTCATATCTCTAGGGCATTTAGTTTCTGAGCTAAAGTCATTTCAATGTAACTCTGCATTTTGAAGCTTGAGACCATTCCTTTTGGGGTTACAACTCAAGTTACATTGGTCATATGATAATAATGCAAATATTTTTGTGTTCCTTACATGTCAGCGATAATTTCTATGTGCATTTTGAACTTTTCATATCCTTTTTTTCGGGGGGGCGGGGGGGAGAAACCCCATTTTTTTAAAAAAAAGTATTTTCAGAGGATTTACCCCCTTTCCCCCTCCAGATATACGCCGAATGTGCATAAATTATATATCGTCTGAATCTGTGATTCATTCTGCGTACAACGGTATATCGTTCATATCTCCAGGGCAAATAGTCTCTGAGCTAAAGTCATTTCAAGGTACCGCTGCATTTTGAAGCTTGAATCAGTGGCGTGCCGACAATTCCTTTTGGGGGTATAACTCAAGTTACATTGGTCATATGATAATAATGCAAATATTTTTGTGTTCCTTACATGTTAGCGATCATTTCCATGTGCATGTCGACACTGTCATGTACTTTTTGCTTGAGGGGAGGGTGGGGGAACAAATTTTTTTCCCCGAAATTTTGAAATTTTGAGTTAGCCCCCTCCCCCCCGCCACATATACGCCAAATTTGCAAAAAATTCATATAGTCTGAATCTCTGGATCATTCCGCGTACAACGGTATATCAGTCATCTCTCTAGGGAAATTAGCCTCCGATCTACACTCATTTAATTGAAACTCTGCATTTTGCTCAAAATCGGCTCGGGACAGAGAGGCTTACATGTGAAAAAGGCCTTGGGCGGCAAAAGGTTAAGTGCTTAAGAACTCACCTACTTTCAAATGGACTCATCTTGCATATGTCTTCCTTTTATTCATCTCCCTCCAACAACTAATTCAACAGTAACAGTTGTTTGATGGCATTGTTGTTAAGTATGGAAAGTTTTTACTCAGCATGCACCTGTCTGCTACCAGCAATTGTAGTTTCCCTTTATTCTTGCATTGGTGAATATTAAAATGAAGAGAGGAAGAAGACTGATAGATCAAGAAATTGAGGCTGTGTTGAAGCTTCAGACAATGAAATTGTTGGCAGAGATACATCTTCATCAGAGGAAGAACGACTCTAATAACTCAATACAAAGAGCAGAAAGTGATCACGATGATATCATGTCAGAAAATGAATGTGTCTAAATAAGTAGTTGGTGTAAATTTTTCAATAAAGCTTAATCATATTGACAAATAGTGAAAATAAATGGTAAAAAATTACCCCATGTGAGTCGTATTATAGGTCATGTAGGTGTGTGAGTGTTCAGACTGTTCTTCAGTGGAGCAAAATTACACTGCAGTCACCTGGAAACACACATTTCTTAAGGAGGTCAATGAATCATTCTGATTCTTCAAGGATAATTTGGAACTTTATATCGGTACTTTTTTGGTCAAAATTTCATATCGGCATATCAATAAATCTAGATTTTGTGATTACATAACATGAATTTTAATATTCTGTTGTGGTTCTTTAATATTTTGAAGCAAAACTTTGGTAAACTGATACTCCAAGTGAAATACTCATTCACTAATATTAATACATTTTTTTGAACAAGTTTTGTTACAATTTTTAATATTCAGTACTGATATCAATGGCAATTGGTTAAGCCCTAGTTAATCATAATTTATTTCACTTTTACACATAATTAACATGGAGATACTTAACGGAACTGAAGAGGAAAACTTACCCACGTATCTTATCTCCAAAGAGAACGTACGAGTCACAGACCCTGCTCAAATTCCTTGTGGTTGCCATATAATAGCGGCCCAGGTCCGTACCACATGCACATCTTACCTTGTAGAAAGTGCTACCAGAGTCAAATGCATCACGAGAAATTTCTATTTCTGAACTAAGTTTTGTGTTTGTAGTACCTACAATTAAAACAAAGGACACATAGGATATTAATAAAAGAGCACTCTATTTTTCCAGGAAGTGTAGCAAGAAGTTCGAGATTCAGTACAGGTTCAATTTTGAAACTTAAATCTGAGAAACTACACATGATAGTTACAAATCATGCCTCATTTTGCTCAATGGTCATAGGAACCTATTTTCCTCTACAAAACAGAAGAAGTATTTTTTTAAAAAATATCTTATTTTACAAAATTTCGAATGCAGTCATCCTCCATGGAGGCAATGCCACAACGTGGGGGTTGTAAGCAGTTTTATACCTAGGTATGTGGTCCACTCTCCAGTCTCATTGTTAAAAATAAGATATTGTTGATACTTTCAGGGAAAAGATGTTTTCTAAACTAATGCGCAACACATATTTTGAGAAAAAAATTCGAAATAGAATTTAAATCACGAAAAGAAATAACAATTCATGCAACTCATACCTAGGTTTGTTTAGTACAGATTAGGCTATAAGCCTGTGGACATAGAAACCAAATCAGTGACCTAGAAAACATGCTACACTGCTGAGAGCTCTACATTAATAGCCAAAACATGACCCTCCTCATACCCATTTCAATAACTCTTTTGAATAGGACACTCGCTGCATTTATCTGCACACAGAAACAGGTCACTTTTCCATTGCAGGCTGCAGAATTGAAACTCCACACACAAAGAGTATGCATCAAATCTAGAACTCATCTCCCTTCTCCAATTAGCCAGAAACAAATTACTTATGATACACTTCCAGATACACGTCTCAGCTGGGCATTTAAGGGTCAATAAGCTCTTGCTTTCCAAAAGCAAGAATAAATTATTTAAAAAAAACAGTACACGATAAAATTAGAATAAAAATCTGACATTGGTTTGGAAAAGTGAACATAGTTGTGATTTTAAGCTTCCAGCATCAATTATGGGTTCTGTGTGTGTTTCCTGCACACAAACACCTTCTTTATCCTCCCTCCATTGAAACATCATAATTTTCTTCTTATTTTACCATGTTCTTGGTTTTTTTTATCCTACAATCAAGGGGTCCTGGTTTGATACCCAGTGGAGGCACATAGTGGTTCCAATCCAACTTAAAAACTATAGGTCCAATCCCAGTTAGCCGATCTGTGCATACAGCAGACTTAAAAAACGAAAACTCAGCTTTATTATTACATGCAATTTAATGTGATTCAGGCTCATTTAAACACTATTGAAAACAAAACTGAACACAAATAAAACTTAAAACATGTGTGAAATAAACCCAATCAAGTTGGGTGTCTTATTGTATTACTATTGTTGTTATTTTGCACTGTTCTACATCTCTAGGTAAATCATGGCGATAAGAATAACTGAAGAAATTGATCAGACAAACACCAATCCAAGCCTTCCTCAGCATTCAAACCTACAACTGCTGGCATCATCAAATGCCATGCTAACCACTCTGTCACAAGGCTGGTAGTATCTTCACCACTCTTGGCAGACAGAAGCGACAAATATCTTGCAGAAGTAAGATCGTCCAACAATTAAAGTCAGTTTGAAAACATCTAGAGCAAGTCAAGAAAAACTTAAGTCTTTGTTTGCCTGCATAAATCTTGTGAGATTGCCGTGTCAATGGAAGTGCATGTGGTTCCAGCCTAAGTCGGTACAGCTGGATAATATTACATACAGCATCATCTGACAACAATCTTTGTGCATGAATTAAATATATTATACTTAAGAATGTATTTACTGCTCGCGTGAAGTGGAAGAAGAAAATGTTTGTGGTGTATTAAGACCACATGCACTGAATATCCCATCTGCTATCAAACAAAGATGATCATAAGTTCATTTAAATTACTTACAATTTCTATACATACACATTAATGAATGCATGGTATTTATTCTTCTTTCTTTCCCTGGATCAATTAGCTGCTGCTGAGGAATAAGTACATACATGCATATTCCATTTCTGACGGTAACATGATAAGTAATTTTTAAGGTTATTTTTTTTTGTTTTTGAAAGGTGTGAGGTATATGTGTATTTGAACAGCAGTAGAAATAAATTAGATTTGACAACCAACCACCAAATACATTATTTTTTGTGTTGTGCCTTTAAATTACATTTTAGATTATCAAAACGAAAAAAAATACATATATTTTGTTCAATTATAACAACACTGCTTCTCTTCTCTCTTCAATTAGATGTGTAACCCAGAGGAAATACATCACGCTCCTTATGAGTTTCTTATATCAATCTTTCTTCAGAAAAATAAAACTAATTTTATCTTTTCCTACTACTAATCATTTAGATCTTTATCTTGTCATACACTATCAGCCCCACCAAAAATATTTTTAAAAAATCATGCACAGTTACATATTTACCCACATAAAACCTGTAATATCATCGTTTCAGCATAACTTTGTACCTCGACCAATCTCTCCGATATTACCAATTTTATAAGTTCAACCTTGGACGAAGAAGGTCAGGTTGACACAATATATACCAACTTTTGCAAAGCGTTCGACTGTGTTAACCACGGTGTCCTATTAAGTAAATTAGCATGCTTCAATATTTCTGAACCAATGTCAACTGTTCGCTTCCTATTTGCAGAACCGTAAGCAGTACGTGACGTAAAAAAGGTCACACATCCTCCGAGATAAGAGTCACCTCTGGAGTACCTCAGGGGTTTAACGTTGGGCCACTTCTTTTCACATTACTTATTAACGACTTGCCAGATTCATTTGAAAATTCACACAAATTGCTGTTTGCAGATGAGCTGAAATTTTACAGGAAAATAAGCAAACAAGATGACAGTGTTCAACTTCAAAATGATATTACAAAGTTAGAAGCGTGGACAATAAACAATGATTTAACACTAAATATCAATAAATGCCATTATGTAATATATACTCGAAAGAAATACCCAATTGAATTTCAGTATCAAATATGCAACCATACTCCACCAAGAAATTTCACAGTCAAGGATTTAGGGGGTTATTTTTAATTCAAATCTTACTTTTAATAAACATGTAGAACAAATAATTAGTGAAGCGTTCAAGAACCTTGAGTTTATTCTTAGAATGGGAAGAGATTTTAAGAGTATACACACACTACAAGTTTTGTATGACAAGACCAAAACTAGAATATGCATTTCTTATATGGAATTCAGTGAAATAATTGAAAGAGTGCCATCAACATTTCTTCCATTTTTAAAATAGAGATTTCAGAAATTTTACCCCAAATTTGAACACTACGATAACCTAATATGTGAATGTCGGTTTACAAAGTTGTGTCAGAGAGGAATGTTACATGAAATAGTATTCTTGTGGAACATGTTAAATCACAAGTAGATGCTGAGCATCTACTCTGCCAGATAAATTTTTGCATCCTGCCGTCGAACACTAGACTCAAGAATGAAGTTTTTCTTATAATGAAGGCTAGATCGGAAATTGAAAAGAAATCTCCATTGTGGAGAATGTGCACCAGTTACAAACAGTCAGACCACTGACATATTTCCTATGAACCTAAGAGACCTCAGTAAACCACTAGCTATTAACACAATGGCTTAAGTTTAAACACCTAATTTCGTAATGAAATGGTGTGATAAAGTGTGTGTGTGTGTGTCTATATATATACACTGCTGGACAAAAAAAACGGACACCTTAATATTTGATATCTGAATTGCAATTACTTAAGAATTATGCTCTCAGTTAAGTATTGAAAAATTGAATATTCATTATTGAACATTTTCCATACCTTTTCCATTTATTATTTATTTATTTATTTACTCGTATTTACTTATTTGGAACAAATAGTAGGCTCAAAATCAATTTCATGCAATTTTGTTTTACCTTATTGATTTTCAATTCCTGTTGATGTTATTTTGCTTAATGTCTAGAGAGCCATGAATTTTGGTTCATAGTAACCATAGTAACAGATATTATTGACATTGTCATTGCTGGTGTTTTTCTTACAAGTTTTTTGTAAGTTTGCTAGCTTGAAAACGAGACGTGAAGAGGTAGTAAAAGCAATAGCTCTTCGTGATGATGGTCGTAGTGTGCACTATATTGCTAGGGTGCTAAATATAGCACGAAGTACACGAAGCTCTCAGATGGTATGATGCAACTGGTTCCTATGGTAGAAGACCGGGATCAGGTCGGAAATGATGCACAACAGCATGGGAAGATCGTCACATGCGTATCAACTTCTTAAGAAACCGTCGAACGACTTCAAATATTGTGGCACATCTTTTTGTTTAAAAAGTTGCTAACCATTGTTATAACTGTATCTTTAGTCAAAATGAAAATAAATGTCTGATGAAGGGAGCGTGTGTTCTCCTGAAACGTCACAACGAAAAACTGTTTTCTTATGCTTGTAATAACTGTAAACTACAGGAAAATAATTGTGGCACATCGTTTGAGAAATGTTCATAGAGCTGTGGTTTCTTCACGGAGGCTGGCTACAGGTCCCAGGTTGTTAGCACATCACTGGAAGCGAAGACTGGAATTTGCTACACTACACTTACGTTGGAATGTGGAGCAGTGGGAAAAGGTTTTATTCTCCGATGAGTCAAAATTCAACCTATGTTCATCAGACGGGCGTGAACATGTGTATAGAAGACCTAATGAGCATTATGCACAATGTTGTTTCATTGAAATAACACCCTTTGGAGGCGGTGGTGTCATGGTCTGGGGAGGTATCTCTTTACAAGGACGTACAGTTGGTTCTTGTAGAGAATGGGGCCATGACAGCTTGCAGGTATATTACAGAATGTTTGGCAGATCATGTAGTACCATATTCACCATCCATAGGCCTAGATTTTGTTCTTATGCATGACAATGTGCATCCTCACATTGCGAATATTGTCACGGAGTACCTGGACGAAGTTGGGATTACGCGATTAGAATGGCCACCACAAAGTCCGGACCTAAATCCAATAGAGCACGTCTGGGATCAACTGAAACGACATATCAGAAACCACACAATAGTTCCAGAAACAACTGAAGAGCTAAGATGTGCTATTCAAGAAGAATGGGAGCAATTGGACCAAGAAGTAATTGCCAACCTTATTCGAAGTATGCCATAGTGGTTACAAGCTGTAATTGATGCTCGAGGAGGTAACACCCACTACTAGACAGCTTACATACCCCACCAGTACCAGTTAACAATATAAAAAAAAATTGCTAAGATTTCATTTTTTTTTGGTAGTTTTCTGTAACTTTCTTTTTTGTTCTAATTTAACTTATTAATAATAAATTTTAATTTGTTTTCTGTTGAATATATTCACGTTTTCTCATTTACAATAATTTCTGCAACATTTAGTTAGTCTTCGAATCTGAATTTATGTGTTATCACTAAAAATGCAAGTGTCCGTTTTTTTTTGTTTTTTTTTTGTCCAGCAGCATAGAAAGGAAACACTCACCAGACAGTGGAAGAAATTCAGATTTGCGCAGACTCTTGTGCTACATCTTCAGTGTTAGCGTCCGGATCCATCTTTTCTCCTAACTCTGAAGATGCAGCACTAGTTTCTGCGAAAATTCGCATTTCTTCCACTGTCTGGTGAGTGTTTCCGAGCTTTGTAATTAGGTATGTACCTGTTGAGTTCAATAAATAAATAAATAATATAGACACTTTCGGTTGAATGTGAAATTTCTGATCTTTCAATAATTCCAATAAGCACGTTGCTCCACACATTTTAATTGTTGATGACTTTGTTGAGCATTGAATACTCTGTTTCAATGACAATTGGATAGAGAAGAAATGACTACAAAATCAATGGTTGCAATTGCTTTTTAAAACAAAAAGATTACCATGAACATACTAAATCAAAACTAAACTCCGTGATGCAACAGTCCTCGAAGAGCCAGGGCTTGCCAGAGTGGCTCTTCGTTGGGTGATGCGTAGTCAACACGTCGGATCCCATCGCCGCTGTTTCCCTGGCTTCCGTGACTGCAGCCTGCTAATTTTTCTTTTCAAGTAGCTTTGCAATTATTCTCACGACTCTAGGTAAACACCGAAATTTTAAAGGCTCGCACCAGGAATTGAGCCCAGGACCACTCGCACCAAAGGAGAGAGTGCTTGAGGGCCAGTGCCTATTATCTACAGACTGGCAGCCTGACCTGCACCACAGCCATCAAGTACTTATAGGGTGACGTGTGGTCAGCACAACTAATTCCCAGTCATTGTTGCAGGTTTCTATGACTAGGTAACACTTATCATTTGTAGCTCCTCAATTTCCTCAAGATGGTGGGTGGGCAGCAGTCTCATATTCAGGACGAAATATCAGGAGAAAAGTTGTTACGCTTCCCCCCCCCCCCCCCCCCGGATACTTGAACCTGCACTTGAGTAGTAGCTGGAGACCAAAGCTTATGCCTCAGACTGCAAAAACAAACATGTATGAAGGATCTCTGCCACTGACTAAATGATTGGTTAAAACCAAAACATGTGACTTTTACCAATCTTGTCTTCCAATCACAATGACTTCTGAGCCTCCATCAACACCTTTGGATAGTAAATATATTTGGAACTATTTGATTCGAATATAATTTTGTGTGTTAATTCCTATGTATTTACATATTATGTACATACACATTACTACAACAAAATTTCCAATCATTTACCATTAAATTACTAAGTATGGTAATATCTCAGACAAATTCAGCTTGTAAATACAACATAAAATATATTAAAAGGTATATGAAAAATCACCTACCATTAAAAGCAATGGCGCAAACTTCATCAACTTTATTGATCATATTAAAGCTGTTTCCCAATGATCTCTTGCACTTTCTGCACCGAAATTCAAAGACTGGTGCTTTCTGTTCATTTTGGATGTATTCCATTGTGTGCTGTTGAAGGTAAGTTTCAAATTATGACTTCTTGCCTGTCTTGCAAAATAAGAAAACGTCAGTAAATATCGCAAAAATAACACCGCTTGTTATATTTCATTCTGAAATAATGAATAGGCAAAATTTTTACATGAAAAATTCATTAATTTCACCTTTGAATATAATTTTACAATTTAGTTGCTATATTCTTACCAAATTAAGAGAATTTAAAAAAAAGTGTAACACTTTACTATAGGGGTGACGGATTTCTTACTTTTTACAGGAAAAAGTACTTACGCAAATAATTTTCTTTAGTGTTGTGGAAGTTTGTGAATGTAGTTTTGATCCATTTTAATGCGAATGCTTGTTGTTTTCTGTGAAAATCTCTTGTCAACAGAGAATACCTTGTCCATGGGAAGCGCACATGCTTGCGTAAGGTAATCATTAATTTTATTATTTGAAGATAAATAACAGGTAATTGTCTGTTATATCGGTGACACATTTCTATCAAATATTTTCAGATTTAAATGGTTTGTACTTACCAAATGTGTATTGCAGAACATAGCTGAAGGTGCCATTATGCTTTTTACACAAAAACACAGTGGCGTCTCGTCCCTTGGGGCTTCCGGGGGTTAGCCCCTAAAGAAAAACGGACGTATTCACGTAATTATCAATCACCATAACGCATAACTATCACACAGTCTTTTAAAAGGCGATTTTTACCCACGTAAATTCATCGTCTGTTGCAATGGATACGACAGAGCTCCTAGCGGCATTGATGTCAATTATCGTTTTCCGGGGCACGTCGCAAGGGAAGGCGTGGCCTACACCCACCTACGCTACAGTGAAGGTCACATGCTAGCAGAGAGAGGAGGGAAGAGTGCAATGGATTTGAGTGCTGATTCGGGGCTAGCTCTGTTGCGTCGCGTTCGATCTCGCGTGATGTTCTGTAGTGGTTTGGTGGCTTTCATTCGCTATGTTTGAGTGAGTTTGACAGGGTTGATGTTCGAACACAAATTGATGAAGGACATAGGCTGTCAATTACAAGACACAATGAATTTGTCCAAAAAAATAGCCATATATTAAATAGAATTATCGATTGCTTAAAATTCTGTGGTCGACATGAACTTGCTCTACGAGGACATAATGAAAGAGAACAATCTTTAAACAGAGGCATCTTCCCAGATATATTATCCCTTCATAGAAGAGGGAAAACTAAAGAGGGAACTTCGTGTTCTTTATTGTAGTGAAGAGTTGAACAACATAAACTCTATCAGTATATTGCATTCATTTTTTATTTAAAATTATTTAGAGGGTAAATTTTCAGAAAGAGTAAAAATGACAAACATAGTTTTAATAACTCCAGTGGCAACAGCTGAATCTGAACGATGTTTCAGCACACTGAAGCGTATTAAAACCTGCTTAAGAAATGCAATGGGACAAGACAGACCAAATGCCTTGGCACTTACTTACAATAGAGATAGAATACATTTCAAACATAGAGGGTTTCAACGAAAAAGTAATAACAAAATTTGCTGAGCAGAAGAACAGGAGTCAATGTTCGTAGAAAGGTATGTTTCACAACAATACCTGTTTCTTTTGTAATCATGTGAATTGTCATTATTTTTTAAATTCTTTAAAAAAATAAGTCCAGTTTTGTAGTTTAGAAGAAGATAAATACCCATCTTTTTGTAATTCATGTAATTTGTCATTATATTTTAAATTCTTTAAAAAATAAGCCCCGGCCAAATTTGAGGCCACGAGACGCCACTGCGAAAAGAACTTCGATTTTTCACATTACGAGTAATTCTTTTGGGTCCTTTCTTCCATTGCGGAACATACAATATGGCACGCACAGCTGTGGATCATCGCACGTCATGCTTGTGTTTTGTCGATTTGGAGTGGGGTATGTAGTGTTCCAACCTTCTTAACCGAAAAATACCTACTTTTGTGTTCATTATGTCATCACAAACCATTGACGGATAGCACCAAAAACCATTCCCAATAGCCCCAAAAACCATTCTCAATAGCTCCACAAACCATTGACGGATAGCTTCAAAAACCATTCCCGATAGCCCCCACGAACTATTCACGGATAGCCCCAAAAACCATTCACAATAGTCCCAAAAACCCTTCACGTTAGCCCCACGAACCATTTCCGGCAAGCTTAGGTTAGCATAGTTAAAAAAGAAAATAAATAAAATTATGGTAAAAAAAGGCACGTTTGGAAACACTGGCGAGACCACATGACTTTCGACACTCGCAACATCTGCAGGTACATAATGGAAACAAGGGCATAATGTTGCCGCTTTGCACAAAATGAAAGATTATTATATCAAAAGTGCTTACGGTGAGAAAAAACCTCCAAGAACTTTCAAAATACTACAGAAACTCATTTCCGTAAGTAGTTTCTTCTGTAAAAATGAAGAAATGTGTCTCCGATTTAACAGACATTTACCAAATAACTTTTTATGGAAGGTTCAATTTTCGTCTGACAATGATTTCCAAAATTCTACGATAATTAATCTTGTGCGCTAGGAGAATTTGAAAAAAAATCATAAAACAATCGGAACCGTTACCTAAATACACTAAGGTTCCGATTTAATTCCCACTAGTATACGATACTTACTGTCACTCGTCAACAGAGAATACCTTGTCCATGGGAAGCGCACATGCTTGCGTAAGGTAGGGTGACCAGATATTTGTTGACCAAAAAGAGTATTGTCTATAGGCTAAAGGTGCGCATGCACAAAACATAAAAAGAAAACAAAAATAAGGGTGGCTATTTGTTATTGCTTCTATTATAGCCCCTATAAAATAGACCTACACTCTTACAGATTCAAATTACTTATGAGTCTAATGCAATTAGCTAATTACAAATACTTACTCACCAACGGGCATCATCATTCATACTTCTGGGATGATTTTGCTTTCTTGAGTATGTATAAATCATCCTTTATTTTGGTCATGTCCACATTGAATTTCACTTTAATTTCATTACTTGTTCGAGTGTTAAAACCAGGAGTGTACTTTTTTTCCTCTCATCAATACGTTTTAATAACAATGAAGAAATTTACACAATCAACATTTGTACCAGGCAGAGTAGAGTAAACAAGAATTTTATAAGAGACACATTACTTTTAAATTTGACCCGGCCTGTACTAAATCTTTGTACACTAACCTCCACTTACGCATCATTGTTTCTTTCTTTCCCCCCAATCTTCAAGATGTTTTTCAACGGGTTTTGAAATTGCACAGTAAGTGTCAAAAATATAATTTTCTTTTCCCCCCAATCTTCAAGATGTTTTTTAACGGGTTTTGAAATTGCACAGTAAGTGTCAAAAATATCATTATCATTAAATTCCAATGAATTTGAATTATGTTTTGCTTGTTGATGGATATAAGAAAATGACTCTTGAAATTGTTCATAGGAAATTCTTGAGTAAAGGAGTAATTACCTCAGTGTCTTGACATCTTCAAAAAACTAAGTTACCATGTTTCTAAGTATTTTACCACTTCACAATAAAACCTAATTGGGTAACACTTTACTATACCGGAGACGGATTTCTTCAAATTTACAGGAGAAAGTACTTACGCAAATCATTTTCTGTAGCGTTGTTCATGTTCGGGAATGTAGTTTTGATCCATTTTAATGCGAATGCATCTGGTTTTCTACGAAAACCTATTTCCGACGTGCTATTGCTGCTGCTGCCATTTGTTTTCCGCACGTCATCGAGAAAAACTGATGTTGTCCGTATATGCTAAATTGAACGAAAGGAGTGCTGGTAAAAATTTACTATCCTTCGGACACCTCTAATTTTTTCGTTTTGTCAATTTTTGACATTCGTACTTACGTATCTGCTTCGCGGAACATTCCTGAAGGTGTATCAACGTTGTTTTGATGAAATTTGAACTATGTTTCCTAACCTAACAGAACTAACCTAACCACGCGAGAATGGTTCGTGGGGCTAGCGCCAATGGTTCGCAATTATTTCCAATTTCTAGATCCTGATACTAACACGACACCAAATTTTAACTATGTTTCCTAACCTAACAGAACTAACCTATCCACGTGCCAATGGTTCGTGGGGCTAGCTATTCTCCATCGGAGAATTAATTTTCAACGAACAACATGAATTTCAGCTATGAAACATTCCCACATCACACAAAACACTTTCCCGATGTTCGACAATGCTACAGGAACCTATTATTACGGTAAGTAATTTCTTCTGTAAAAATAAATAAATGTGTCCGAAGGATAGTAAACTAGTACCAAGTAGGTTCTTCTGTAAAAATAAATAAATGTGTCCGAAGGATAGTAAACAAGTACCGAAACTTCAATTACTGTTATATCACCTCTTTCAATTTTTAAAATAGTATCATTAAACAGGAGTAGCTGTGCATGCACAAAAAATAGCCATAGTTCTTTTGTATAATCTTGAAAAAAAATTACTATTGCAATTGGGGCATTTTCCTCACTCAAAAAATAGGCCTTTATCGCTTCATAATGACGTATAATTAAAGTAAAGGGAGGAATGTTATCTTTGAGTGGTATAAAAACCCTCATAATGGCACCCAAAAAATTCAAAGCTTCTTTTCAAATTTTCTGTTCTCTCAGTAAAAATACTAAAATGATTGTATATTTTGAAAACCAAGTTCTGAACATATATGGGTGTTATTTTCGCACAAGGTACAGAAATTGCATTATGTAGAATATGAGCCCCACAACCAATAGGCAAAATATTTTTTTTCTATTCTGCACTCTAACTCTCTGTGCACATTTTTATTTCCTGATGTCTTGTTTATGCTATCAAAATTTAATGGTGCATTATCTGCTACAAATCCAAAAACCTTCGTTTCTAAACCATATTGACTTACTGTATCCACCAATACACTTGAAGAAACTATCCAACTTACGTGTCTCAGAAACCAATGAACATTTTATGTGCGACTTTGATTTTCTATGTTGTTCAATATAATATTTACCTTTGTTTTTATGGAAAAGAGTATATGGTAAAAATTTAAACCGTTACCGTCAAACATTTCAAATGAAGCCAAACTTACGATTGCTAGCTCTGAATTTTGGGGTTACACGATAATTAGTAACCTTGTCAAGAAATGCACGTAAATAAAATACAATTCACTTATCAACGTAAACTTAATTCGGTGCTTTAAAAATGACACAGACATGCACAAACATACAAATAATGAATCAAAACAAAATACTCTATCTAAATCACAGCATCAAATTTACATCTTTTGTGTGGTATCTTGTATGCAGCCGCGCTTGTACTCCAGTGTTGCCGGTAGCCTCATGAAAATTATAACCACATCAACGGGAAAACAATTTGGCAGAATTTAACAGGAATGAACATTTCTCGTCCGAACGCTGGGATTTTTCATTTCAGATTTCACTTCCAATCTCGTCTTAAGACATTTTCGTTGCGCGATCGCTTGATTCGTAAATAAAAGGCCGGTAAGTAGGAAAGAAGAGTTGGGTGAAGGGCGGCGATGAAGGAGCGACGATGGGCGCATCCAGAAACGCTCAACGTTGGGGCAAGGTGCGCTCAGTAAAAGCTGATATTCATGGACTTTCATCTTGCGATTCCTTGCTTTTCATTTTCACACTGCACCTCAAACTTGACTGAAGGGCCAGAAAAGTTAACAAAGGTGTATTTTACATTAATTAAGAACAATGTTATGTACCGTATTTATGGGGGTTATTCCTGATCCTGTGATAAAACAAAAAATAATCGATCAGGCAATTCGATTATAGATGGCAGGGAAAGAACTTCCAGATGCTTCCAGTTTGGGCAATTTTCCAATGTAAACAAGGGAAATACAGATCGTCACCGAGCTTATTTTCTTATAAAAGATGGGCTACAAAATGGATCACTTGAATTTTTTTAGTGATATGGGGGCTATTCACCGGATGTTTACATTTCTGTGCTTCTTGGCGCGGGCGGGAACTTTACTTCCGGTTTTCAATAGAATAAAGCCCCTATCACACGGAACTGGATATCTAGTAGGAATGCCCTAGTTGGCGATGAACAGACTTTCTAGGAAGAAATCATGGCCGCCTGGCTGACTACCTGACTGGTTTGGAGGAATAGGACATGTTCTAATTGCCAATAGCTTTCCTCGACTGGATTCTGTGGAACAGCCAATCAGAGCAAAGCTTGGCCATGTGAAAATAATATGTGAGTTTGCAAAGGAACGTTTTTTGTGTGTGGTTTCCGAGTGTTTCTCGATAAAAAAAAAAAAAGTAGTGTCTGCTGCCACGTTCTATTTCTGCTGGAATCTCAAAAAAGATGCACGTGGCAGCAAACTCGGTCTTTGTTTTATCGTGATTTCATCATGCTATGTATGCAATTACGTCTGTAACACATACTGTGAAGTTGTAGCGATTACTTTCACATAAATGTTTTAAGATTAGGTCCTTTAGCATTCTTCTAATTATAAATCTAAATGCTCTCGTAGTTAGATTACGTTCCGTTAGCATTAAAATGATATCGCTAAATGCTTTCTAAAGAAAAAGGTTCTAATTACCTGTACATTCAATACCACTAATAATAAACTTGCATTTTTCTTGTCTTCATCTGTTCTTAAGATTTCTAAAATACTTATAGCAGACGAATTACGTGGCAGGAGCAAATTTGACGCTTATTCTTACTGCTGACACGTGCGTGGCAGCAGACTCGGCCAAAAAAAAGGTAAAGAGATGACATGATGTGTAGGGGTGTGCGGGATCCCGAAAAGTCGGGAACAGGATCGGGAAAAAATGTTCCGTTTCGATCCCAACTTTTCGGAATCCCGAGCAGTCGGGAAATACCGAATGGTCATTTTAAAAAGTCGTGAATTCTCCACGTTTTCGGTACTTTCGGGACTGGAACTTATCGGAAATTGTTAGGTTTTGTACCTGAAATGCAAAAACAATCATTTAAGGTGAAAATCGCATATGGAATTCGAGATTTCCAGAGCTTCGGGAAATTTCGAACATTTCCTGTCCCGAAAATTTCCCGACTTGTCAAAATTGCGAATTTTTCCCGTCCCGAATGTCGGGATTTAAAAAAATTCCCATCTCGACTCAAAAAAATTTGTCGCGAACACCCCTAGCGCAGTGCATTCGTGTTCAGTTCATTCATATTTAGGTACTTATGCAATGCGATGAGATGTGTATGTGACAAATATGATTAGCTGAAAATGAAAATCCTTTAATAAATGTTTGATTTTTTTTGTGAATGAATGCTACGAATCTCATGTATGAATTTAAAAAGCTTGTTCGGTACGGATTGATTACCATATTTTTTTTCGAGCCTATCTCTAGTTCATACTTTTCCTTTTTTAATAAAAGCACAAAGCAGTAATTCTCCTACAACATTCTTCAAATTGCCCGTCCACGTCTAAATTTAAGCCGACTATAGACGAAAGCATAATTGCTACCTAAATGCTTCCAAAAATCGTATAACACATAGTACTTAACAGTTTTACACCAAAGAATTTCATGGATCATTTTGGTTATCTGTTCCAATTATAATGTATAATACATACAACACGAAAGGCACGTCGAGTTACACCGTCTATCGTGAGTGCACGGTGTTTACAATTGAAATAGCTAAAATATTCTTCCATACGTGGACAGTAAACGTTGTAAAGTGTATATTTTATCAGCGCCATTCTTCTCTATCTAAAACCATTTAATACGAAGCAATATTCCTCTCGGTTGAACAGTTATCGTATTTTAAAAGTGTGAAGTGATACGCTGTTTATATCTCACGCGGGCGCCATTATGGGAAGAAAAGTCTATCGACAAGTACGGTGTAATAAGTATCGTGTGAGCCGAAATCTAGCGAAATGGGTAGTCAGTCCAGCGTCAACTAGAACATTCCTACTGGATATCCAGTTCCGTGTGATTCAGGCTTTACATGGAGTTCAAAGGTGTAAAGGCAGTGTCTTAAGAAAAGGCGACAATCATTGTGTGGCTTTTGGTTACAACACAAGGTTGGGAACAAATATTCTTTCTCGGGTATCTATGCATAGTTTCCAGACAGATCCGATTCGGAAAAATCAGTTAAACCAGGCAGTAAAGCGAAAAGACTGAACACACATACCAAGGAAAAGGCTCTATAGTCGACACTATCACCGGAGTAATTCAAATTATAATATTTTACGTGTTTCGAAAATCATATGTGTTGACTATATTTAAAAATTGAAACTGTTTACAATCATCCAGAACTCCAAAAATTATAATTTTATAATTTAATGTAATTAATGTAAACTTTATTAGTAAAATAAAGTATTTTCTTGAACGACACTTGAAAAAGTTAATAATAAAATACAATATCTGTGCATTTCAGTATTGTAACCGTTGTGCTGGATATTCACTTGAATAGCATTAATAGATAAATTATAGTAATAAATTTCGAATAAATTTATTTCATTAGTTTAGTAATTATTTATTGTATTTATGACAGTTGTAATTATTATTATTATTATCTCTACTATTCTACTTTTATTACTGGTCTTTACCATCTACGACGCTCTCTGTAAGCAGTGTTTTCAAGTGATCCATTTTCTATCCGATCTTTTCTAAGAAAATAAGCTAGGTGACGATCTGCATTCAACTTGTTTACAATGGGCCCGTTCCGAAAGTCGCACGAGTTCAACGCGTTAAATGAGTTATGTATGGTAACTGGGCGTTCCATAAGTGCTTCCGTGCGTTTCGTGAGTTTCATTATGCTGTCCCAAAAGTCGCATTCCGTGCGTTTCGTGCAAGAACGAGATTCACCAAACACACGGGCCAGGAGGCTGGTTTGTTCTGTGAAAATCGTCTGCTCCTTACAGACAAAGCGCGTGCTGATGGATTCAAACTGTACTAGTTCGGAAAATGTATTATAATTTTAACAGATAGCGATATCAAGCAACATGCACAAGACGAGTATGCCTTGACCGTTCTTAGAATGTGATTAAAATGACTAACAGTGCCCATAATAGAGTTTATTTTTGCTGTAAGGACATTCCTTCCGCTGACGCCATGCGGAAACTTTCTCTAAACAAAACGCTGCGCCTGCGCTTTCGTCTAGAGTGTCCCATAAGTCCGTAAAATAACTGGTTTCACCAGACTTACGAGCCCAGTTATTTTCGTTGAATGCGCTCGTTTCGTTAAGACTTTCGGAACGCACCCATTGGAAAATTGCCCAAACCGGAAGTTCTTTCCCGCCATCTATAATCGAATTGTCTGATCGATTATTTTTTGTTTACTCAGGAATAACCCCCATAGAGTAACAAAGGTACATAGAAAAGATTGGCAATTTCCCGGATCCTTTGGATGAAAATTTACGGAAAAATAGTAGTATTTTCCGAGACAATGTTGATCTTCTACCAACCGTTTCGTGTTAAGACTTCCGCAGGTTGAAATAAAGCTTACGTAAATTATAAACATTGAAATACTTCAATTTTAGAACAGTAAAATGTATAATTTTCGATATTGTGTAATCAAACACAGCCCCTATAATTTTACATAATTTTTATCATGATATGGCTTAGAGAGAGCGTCGTCAGAATTTGTTTGTAGTGAGTAAAGGCCAGTAATGAAAGTGGAATAGTAGAAATAATAATAATAATTACAACTGTTATAAATGTTATGCAATAAATAATTACTAAACTAATGAAATAAACAATTTCATTCGAAATTTATTATTATTATTTATTTATTAATGCTATTCGAGTCCATATCCAGCACAACAGTTACAATACTGAAATGCACAGTTATTGTATTTTATTACTAACTTTTGCAAGTGTCGTTCAAGAAAATACTTTATTTTACTAATAAAGTTTACACTGATTACATTAAATTATATTTTTTGGAATTCAGGATGATTATAAACAGCTTCATTTTTTAAATATAGTCAACACATGTGCGTTAGACGATTATGATTTTCGAAACACGTAAAATATTTTAATTTGAATTACTCCGGTGATGTAGTGTCGACTATATGTAGAGCCTATTCCTTGGTGTGTGTCTCCAATCTTTTCGCTTTATTGCCTGAGTTCACTGATTTTTCCGTATCGGATCTGTCCGAAAACTATGTATAGATACCTGAGGGGGAAAAAAACATTTGTTCCCAACCTTGTGTTGCAACCACAAGCCACACAATGATTGTCGCCTTTTCTTAAGACACTGCCTTTACACCTTTGAACTCCATGTTATTCTATTGAAAACCGGAAGTAAAGTACCCGCCCGCACCAAGGAAGCACAGAAATGGAAACATCCGGTGAATATCCCCCATAACATTGATGACTTTAATCTAGGGGTGTTCGAGACAGAATTTTTTGGGTCGGGATATATATTAGCTGCCAATAACTTGCTGCTACTGTTATTCCATTCGCAAAAAAATAAGAGATATTTCTGGCTATTCTATTTATATAGGAATTTTTATTTAATCCTGACATTCGGGGCGGGAAATGTTCAAAATTTCCCGAAGCTCTGGAAATCTTGAATTCTACAAGTCATTTTCACTATTGTTTTTGCATTCCTAGTACAAAAACTAAAAATATTCGATAAGTTCCAGACATTTACAATTCAGAAAACGTCGAGAATTAACGACTTTTAAAAATGACCATTCGTATTTCCCGACTGCTCGGGATCCCGAAAAGTTGGGATCGGATATTTTTTTACTGATCTCGGTCTCGACTTTTCGGGATCCCGCACATCCCTACTTTAATCATAAGTCATATCTTACAGCAGTACCGGCGATTGGGTGTCAAGTGGGCAAGTACACTTTACTTCCTCTTGTAGACATGACTTCAGCATGAATAGGCCATAGTGCTGGGCTTTTATGCGGTGCAGTGCAGGGGCAAAACGTGGAGGGTAACTGGTGGCGCCGACACCCACTAGACATTGGTGACCCCGCCATCTATAGTGGAGCCCATGTTAAGAGTTAAGTATGGGCCCTTATGGGCTTTTACTTTTGTTGCCACCACCCCCAAATAACAGTGTTTCTGTCAGAAAGGAAAATGCTTAACATTCGAAGAGTAAAAAATAAATATGCAATAAGCAGAGGGATTGTAAGGTTTTGAAATTCTACACCTTCTTTTACAAGTCAGACCATCGAATAAAGACGTATTCTTTACTTGTGTTTACGTGATTTGGGGAGCTAAAAATAACAGCCCTCCGAATGTTGCCACTTGCTGCAAACACGTGTTGGCCTGTTGGGAAGAGGGAAAGGGGGGGGGGGAATGTCCAGGCAAAAGTTCCTCAATAGACTTCCGTCCTTTTGTCCCTTGGGATCAAGAGTTTTATTGTGTGCGCGCTTTATCGTTTTGGGTAGTCGTTCAAGGAGTTCATTATTAGCTCTATTATTATTGTACGTACAACAGCAAAATGGAAAGTGGAAGTGTTATTAAGCGAAAAAGTGGCCAGTGTCTTAAAAGTAAAGAGAGACAAATTGTAGTAAATATTTTTGATTATTTAAAGCAGAAAAATTCTGGCAAAAGTGTTAGTTGGATTGTGAGTGAAACCGCTGAAGCGACTGGAATTTCATGTAAAACTGTTTACAAAATTCGCAGCGAAGCGGTTCAAGGAATTCTTACAACACCAAACAAAAGGAGACAGAGGAGAAACACGCCAAATAACAGCAGGTATGTAAAATACAACGACTTTGTTCGAAGCGCTGTGCGGCGGAAAGTCCACGAGTTCTTTTTCAAAAATCATCCTCCAACCCTTCAATCTGTGCTGCGATCAGTAAATGCTGACCCTTCGTTGCCAAATTTTAAGAGAACAACATTTCATCGTTTTTTGAAAGAACTTGATTTTGTGTATGAAAAAAGGGGAAGCAAAGCAATGCTCATTGAAAGGGAAGATGTTGTGTCTATGCGTCACAAATATCTGCGTCAAATTAGAAAATTTAGGGCACATTGTGCAGGTACATTGTATACACGGACGAGTCGTGGGTTAATGCTGGTGCAACTGTGCAAAAAGAGTGGAGGGACAAGACAATAAACACTCCACAACAAGCCTTTCTTTGCGGCCTTTCCAGTGGTTTGAAAGCACCTAAAGGTCGGGGGGCGAGATTTGCTTTGGTGCATGCCGGTAATGAACACGGTTTTGTTCCAAATGCGAAACTCGTTTTTGTGTGCCGGAAAAACACCGCCGACGAACATGATTAAATGGACGGCGAGACATACGAAAAGTATATTCGGGACCAGATATTTCCAAATCTCCCACCACGGTTCGTCATCGTTCTGGACAATACATCGTACCACAGCCGTAAGAAAGAACAGCTGCCCACCAAATCATGGAGGAAGGATGACATGCGAAAATGGCTGCAGACGCACAACATCACTTATGAAGATGAGATGCTTGAAAGAGATCTGATGGACATCATAAATATTCACCGGTGCAAGTACGATATCACCGGTGCAAGTACGATATGTACAAAATAGACGAAATGGCAAAAGATCTTGGCCACACAATTCTTCGGTTACCCCCCTATCACTGCGAGTTGAACCCTATAGAACTTATTTGGGCCCAGGTCAAACACTACGTGAGCTCAAGAAACAGCACATTTAAAATAAAAGACATGGAGCGACTGATTTGTGAAGGTTTCGATGAAGTGAGAAGTGAACTGTGGAAAAAGTGTGTGGAGCATGTAAGAAGAATTGAAAGTGAAATGTGGGATGCAGATGAACTTCAGGATGACATCGAACCCATAATTATACAACTAAACGAGGATTCTTCGGATGAAGAGATGACCGCCAGTGACGATTCCTCAGGCAGTGGTGACCCAATGGACGGCGTTGCGCCTTTGGAATAAGAATTTAGTAGCATTGTAAGTACATACATCATTATTATTATTTTGCTATTCCCTATTATTTTCTCCTTTTTATTAAAGGGAGGTTTCTTTGTTTTACTGATGTGTCGTCGAATTTGCGCTCTTGTATCATGGCCGTATTTAGAGGGGGGGTTTCTAGGGTTCAACCCCCCCCGAAACTTCTGACATGTTGGATTAATGGAAGTTCAGAAACCAAAATCTGTAACAAATTTTCATTTTTTTTTTCGAAGCATCACAAAAATACAAGGAGACAATGTTGAAACGATCGAGCTAGAATGTTCATACATTTGGAATTCTGAAAGTTGAGTGAAACAGGAAGGAATATAGACTGAATATTCCGTTATGATTGTCCCAAAATTCCCTTTCCAGTTTTTAAATTCCCCGTCCGATAAAGTCGAAAATAAACCCCCCTTGACAGGAGTTCAAACCTAGGATCTCCAGTTTTGTAGCGCATTACGTTCGCAATTGAGGTTACAATCCATCACCAGGCTAAGTTTTTAAAAAGAATAACTGGTTCCACACTTTTCAAAATTCCAAAAAATTAATTTTAAAGTCAAACAACAAAAACTTTATGACTAAAATTTCCATCTAACTTTTAAAGCTTTTCTCTTGAAGGTATCTAAAGTTTAATGACGAAGTATAATAATTGTGCATTTCAGTACACACTGTGTGAAACGTAAAAAAAACAAAAAGAAACTTGTGCTGGATATTCACTCATTTGCTGTATTGAGTAAGCCCCCTCAAGGATATAACAAAAATATAATAATTATTATTATTAGTATTATTATGGAATAAAATTGTTTTATTATTATGAAATTTTAATAATTATTGTACAATTATTGTTATTATTTCTATTATTCAAATTTCTGGCGACGCCCATGTGGGGGAGGGGGTAATTGAAAAAATGTGGAAGACATTTTTTAAATTTGGTTTATTGGTTTATTATAATTAGGGCTCGGAAGTTAGGACCTATAAATTACCAAAAAAAGACCTAAAAATATCAAAAAAGGACCTAAAAACGGAAAAAGGACGTAAAAATGTGATCCAAATTAATTAATAACTCCAGTTTTAACCTCCCCATCCTCATCCTCTGCGCGGCACATTGAGATCTTTGCAGGCGCGTGCTGTCTGGTCGTATACACCGTGCTGAAAGCTTCAAATCAAGAGAAAGTTGCCACTTACAGCGCGACCTTCCACACACGATACGGTTAAAGGATCTTGTGCCGTACCTGCTTCAGTCGTCCAAAAATGTTTTTATCTCGTTTCAGGGATGGTTCAAATATATTTATTTCTCTCTTTTTTAATTTCTTTACTACAGAAAGGATGTTTAAGAGGTGATGAACTGATGATGATTCGAATTGAGAATGGGCAGTAAAAACGTAGTCGAAAGAACGTGAAGTTGCAAAAAAAAGCCGTTAATATCTAAAATAAAAAAGGCTAAAAAAGTACCAGTAAGCCATAAAACGCCGAAAAAGACAAAAAAGGACAAATAAAACCTGCCTTTTTGTGGCCTACAATGACCCAAAATGAACATATATTATGTTGGGCCTCGTCTTTGGACACTAGGAAAAAAAAAAGATTTTTCCTCAACTTCCGAACCTTAATTATAATATACATACAGTATTTATTATGTTACATACATAAGTAAATTACTAAACATTATGCATAAAGGAATTAATTTGTTACTTTTATATATTTCAAATATTTAAAATGTTGAAAAGTAGCAAACTAACTGGTTAAAATACCAGATTGCAAAATGTAGTTGAAATGCTTTCATTACGTTTAAGTTCTGCTTTCTATTAACAAAATCAATTAATATTCCATTACTATATTTATCTTGCATTCTTGTTTTACTTTTATTGCTTACAGTGGTGGCGATTATGGGGTCGGGGGGGGGGTGCATTGCCCCCGCGCTATGCATAAAGTAAACTGTATTCCGCAAATTAGAGATATTTTAAAATTTCCTTTTATACTCATTTACCAGTATAATTCTATGTTTAGAAAATAATATATTTATAAATTAAATGATACGTATTAGCAAAGATTCTTGTAATCTTCGAGGGGTGGTATGGCTCCCATGCACCCCCTTGAGTATGGGCCTGGGTGCACCATTAACTTTCGTGTTGTCATGTACTACAGCAGACGCTCAACGCGCTCTGCTGCGCCCCATGCGGCAACGCTGTCGTCATAAGCCCCATACTGAACTCTTAAGTTGGGCTCACCAATAGATACTAGCAGACAACTCTTGCCGCAGGTACCTTGTACCCAGGCTGCAAGTGCCTCTTGCTCCAACGTTGAGCGTTACTGGAGGCGCCCATTGTTAAAACCCCTCTGTGAAGGGTGATCGCTTGATTTTATTTTTAGGTGTCAAGGAAGAATCATCTATTTTATGAGTTGATGAAAGAGATCGTGAGATAATAAATTAATCAAACTGATAAGCAATCGATAGTTGAGCAGAAATGTTCAGTGAATGTGAGTGTGTGTAAAGCGAGTGTCACTTGTTCCTTCCTTCCGTTTACATTTTGGTCGCCTTTTTACGTGAACATCCGGGTGAGGCGCTTCTTACGTCATTCTATATTGTCCGCCCCATGTGTGTGGAAGCTGACGATGCTCATCAAAGAATAGTAAGTTAATTGTAATTTACTGTAATTTCATCATGATGCAGTAAAATGTACTCTGTAGGCAATAAACTTACTGTTTTACGTATTTATTCTGTACGGAATATTGCAGGATATTCATAATGGTTGCAACCGGCGTGATGGTTTTCAAAGTGTGAGCAAGAACTGTCGCTTACTCGTACTGTTAAATGCTTATATTCCTATAATTAGTGGAAGTCGTGTTGTATTATAAGTCTATACAATGCGTTTCGAAGGTGTGAGTAACGAGAAATTGTCGTTAGTTATTCACTGACACTTTTTATTTCATTAATGTAACGCTTAATTGATCCCAACCCGGGGGAAAACAATCTATTGAAGCCAAGCTATCAACTTCTGGATGGAAATTACATTGGAAATTTAAGCGATGTGTCATACGATTTCTAAGGGAATGCCAGAAATGCGGGTTTAACGTGGCATGTAATGTCACGTACATTGTGTAGGCGGCTTTCGACGACGTAAAATGCCATTAGATCTGTGAACAGGTTATTCCATTCTAAAATATAAATCTTGGAAGGGGGAGGTTAATTAGTATCTACAGGTATCTCTCGTCGAGTCTTGCTGCCCTTGTGTATGAAGTGAGTGGACTTCTCACGAGATCCCCTTCCCCAATTTGAATATACTGTAGACAGACAGTTTATGCAAGTTTTCCAAGGTTTTCCATATTCTTTTGACAATTTCAGTGTAAAAATTAGATTGATCTGTTACAAAACAGAAATTATTGGTAACACTTTACAATACCAGAGACGGATTTCTTCAAATTTACAGGAGAAAGTACTTACGCAAATCATTCTCTGTAGCGTTGTTGATGTTCGGGAATGTAGTTTTGATCCATTTTAATGCGAATGCATGTGGTTTTGTACGAAAATCTATTTCCGACGTGCTATTGCTGCTGCTGCCATTTGCTTTCTGCACGAGAGCACAATACGTTCCGTATTGTCCGTATATGCTAAATTGAACGAAAGGAGTGCTAATGGAACCTAACCTAACAGGCCTAACCTAACCTAGTAGGCATACCTCGTCCCTGTGATGGTTCGTGGAGCTATCGTGAATTTTTGGGCTAATGTCAAAGGTTTTTGGGGCTACCCATGGATGGTTTGGTGGAAATAAGGAACAACAGTAAGTACTCGTTAATGTAAGAAAAAGACATTATTTTCGTTAGAAATTCATTATTTCACCTAAATAAATGTTCCGCAATGCAGAATAGTACGTTAGCAATGTAAAAAATTGCAAAATAAATCATTGATAGGTGTCTCTGGTATAGTAAAGTAGTACCGGCAGATTCAAAAAGTTGTTGAAACTGTCAAGTATATTAACTCTTCAAAGTTTGAAAATGCTCTAATAATAAAACTGTATCACTGAATGTTGAAAAAAACAACTTGAAAATTACCTTACGCACTTCTCACGGACAAGATATTCTCAGTAGACAAGCGACAGTAAATATCGTAGAAGCATGGGAATGATTGTAGAAATAAATCGGAACCTTAGTACAATGCATTTAGGGACTACGTTAATGCTAACGGAACCAAACCTAACCACGAAAGCAAATATTGAACAATATCTTAATTAATCGCTAAAACTCTGTAGTATGTGTTAACAGACATACATCGAAATCGAACCATGCAAAAATTGCATTCATAGCATGATGAAATTGCAATAAAACAAACGGAACTTGGGCCTTTCCTTGAAAATTTAAATTTTCACACCTGTAATTGAGATTTCAGATGACTTAAAAATTTTGTTTTAATTTCAGTGAAAAATGACAATAATATGAATAAGAAGATCAGATTGTTTTATGATTTTTTTCAAATTTTCCTAGCAGAGAGACTAACTATCGTGGAATTTTGGAAATCATTGTCACATGAAATTTGAACCTTCCTTAAAGTAGTGTGCACTGTTTGGATTCCAAAAAAAGTTATTTATGTTATTAAAAAAAAAAAAAAAACTTAAAAATTACCTTACGCAAGCATGTGCGCTTCCCATGGACTATTCTTTTCCGTTGACAATCAACTGTATCATAGACTAGTTGGAATGAATGTAGAAGTAAATTGGAACCTTAGTAGAATGCATTTAGGGACTATATTTTAATGCTGAGGGAACTTTACCTTACCTGCCTAACCTAACCATGACAGCATATATTGAACAAAATATTAAGTGATCGCTAAAACTCCGCAGTATGTGTTAACAGACATAAATCGAAATCGAACCATGTAAAAATTGCATTAGTAGGACGATGAAATCTCAATAAAACAAAAGGAACTTGGGCCCAAGGAAATTACATATAAGGTAGCAGCACTGAGTACTATTCAATTTGTGAAAATAATGGGTACTAGTTTACTATCCTTCGGACAGATTTTGTCATTTCTACAGAAGAAACTACTTACTGTAATAACTTCCTGTAGTATTGTCTAACGCCTGGAAGGTGTTTTGTGTGATGTGGGAATGTTTCATAGCGGAAATTCAACCACTGACGCATAGCCCCACGAACCATTCATACATAGCCCCGCGAACCATTTCCAGTAATGTTAGTTTAGGTAGGGTCACAATAGGGTACAATAGTTAAAAATTGGTTTCGAAAAAAATATGCGTAGCCCCACCCACCATTCTCGCATAGCCCCACGAACCATTGACACATAGCCCCACAAACCATTTGCGGAAACGTACGTTCTTCAGTTACAAAACACTTATTTTTTTAAAAAAAAAATTGATCAAAAAAACGTGAATACACGTTAACAAATGATCCGCGAAGCAGATAGCTAAGTATAAATGTCAAAAATTGACGAAACTCAGAAGTTATAGGTGTCCGAAGGATAGTAAACATTTACCTTCAAATTTACAGGAGAAACTACTTACAGAACTGAGTTTGTGTAGATTTTCGGAAGCTCGTGGAAGTGTTTTCTCCTTTCGTTCAACTTATTTGGCCGGTAAATCATGTATTTTTCGACATTAGAAAAATGCACAATAGCTCTTGCCACCATTACCATCGACTACATGAATCAAATGTTCTGTGCCTTCGATTATGTAACTCCCTGTTAGTGTAGTAACCACACAGTAGTTTTACAAGATGACGTGTGAGCGTTTTTTTTAAAATTAATTTTCTGCTTGCCTAACCTAACTGAACCTAACCTTCCGTGAATGGTTTGTGGAACAATTTTCGCATTACAAGGTGACGTGTGAGCGGTTTTTTTTTTTCCAATTTATTTTTCTGTGTTTGTCTAACCTAACTGATCCTTACCTAACATTTTATGAATGGTTTGTGGATCAATTTTCGCTTAAAAACCTTCTGTGAATAGTTTGTGCAGCATTTTTTGGTTCATAAGTTTTTAAACACTGCATATCAGCTGACGATAGACATGAGTCAAGATTTGCCCACTATATTGTGTGTAACGAATGCAAATTAGCAACGAATAATAAATACTTGTAATGTGAAAAATTATGCTTTTTTAAAGTGAAAAAAACAAAATCCCACGTTCAAAAATGTTCCGCTATACATAACAGGTACGTACAAATGTAAATAATTAGGAAATAAACGAAATGAAATGTGTTTTCACTATACCATACTGTTACCAAAAAAGTCATACAAGTTTGTGTAGCACAGCTTGGTGTCATTCTAGTTTGCTGCACTTTTTGACACTTGGTGTAGTGCAGGTGTATTCCAGTGTCAGGGTGGTGCAAGGAAATGATGTTCAACCAAGTAGACCGAAAGTGGTGTTCAAGTTCAGAAGATTCAACAAATGCCTGTCTGTTGCTTTAAATGTTCATTTGATTAGTTAGCATACACCACACATACACCAACCCAAAATGTAGTGCAAACGGTGCAGACACCAAATACACTACTTGACTCCAAATCAATGAACTAGATGACTCGGTGTTGCATCGTGTTACCAACTAGATGCTTCGGAAAGTGCAGTGAACTAGACAGGGCTAATGAGATGTTGAATTTTCGGTACTACTTTACTATACCTGAGACACCTGGGAATCATTTCTTTCGCACTTTTTTACATTGCTAACGTACTATTCTGCATTCCGGAACACACATTTAGGTGAAATAATTGAATTTGTTAGGAAAGTAATGTAAATTTCTTACATTTACGAGTACTTACTGTTCTTGTTTATTTCCACACACAACATGGTGATAGCTTACCGTTGATCGTTCCTTGAGCCAGAAAAACCATTGACATTAACCCAAAAATTCACGATAGCCCCACAAACCATCACGGGGACGAGGTATGCCTACTAGGTTTGGTTCCATTAGCACTCCTTTCGTTCAATTTAGCATATACGGACAATACGAGAGCGTATTATGCTCTCATGCAGGAAGTAAATGTCGGCAGCAGCAATAGCGCGTCGGAAATAGATTTTCGTACAAAAACACATGCATTCGCATTAAAATGAATCAAAATTACATTCCCGAACATCAACAACGCTACAGAAAATGATTTGCGTAAGTACTTTCTCCTGTAAATTTGAAGAAATCTGTCTCAGGTATAGTAAAGTGTTACCGAATTTTCTATGTGACCATGCTGTGCTTCCCTATTGTTGCTTTTAGAGATTTTAAAGAAGATATTGGTATTTGCCAGTATGTCACATCTTTTGATTTGTTCTTTAGCTGTAAGATTGATTTTTACTGAGAACAGGATTTTCACTAATATAAAGGTGCAAGAATAACATAAGATTCAGTAATATACATGTGAGCTTTAAGATGGTGATGGTTCGTATTTCCTGTATTTATTAATTTCGTATTATTGTTGTGCATAACCATCAGTTTGTTCTGAGTGATACCATCATTATAATTGTGTTAAGACATGGCAGAAAAAGACAATAGCATATTTTTGCATTCATCTATAAGTTTCATACTGTTTTACTAAAGGGTTCCTTTCTTTTTCAGTCGTGTAACACTCCCTCTGACTGTAGAGGAGGTAAGTGTTTTTCTTTTTAATGAATTTTTTAGTAATATCAAACAAGTGTAAGGATGTTATTTCTATTGCGCTGCAGTAACTTGAATGTACCCCAAATGCATTGCTTGGATACACGTGAGGGACACATTTTAAATCTGTTAATTATCACTGTGCCATAAATAATTAAATTGAAATGTGCCAGAACACATTTTAACTTCATCAGTACCTTTGATCCTTGTGCCCCCTCGAGTAAGTAAAATATTTTGCATGGTTTGTGAAGATTTTGTTTATGAACGTTTTCAGTTATTTTTACCTCGCAGAAGTGTGTTATTATGAAGTAAAGTATGCCCATTACAGTAACATGTTACCTTACCATGAAGGGGAAAGGCCCGAAAACTTTATGCAAGTGAATATAGCACCCAACACAACATTCCATAACAGCAGCTGTAATAGTTAGGTTAAGATTGTTAGATTTTGGACTGATAGTTATTTTCAGTGTGTTCTTTTGCTATTTGAGTTAACATACAAATGGTGTTTACTAATAAAAAGTGCCAAAGTTCTTACTTACGCTGGCCATACTTTGGGATCAAATATTTCTGTTTGTGTTTTCAATCTGCTGGAACCAATTTTACATTGTCAAACATCGAAATCTCTCAATTAATAAAAATTCAACATTATTCTCGAGGGGGACAATGACCCTACTTTTTTTTCTTTTTTTTTTCAAATTGTTGGATCAACACTATGAGGCTATAAACTTGTTTTATTTTGTCTGTGTTCATTGCTGAGGATATACTATAGTGGAACCACGAGCAAAACAACCTGCACAGACCCGCGACTCTTGTCGGCGGTACTCCCGTGAATAGAGGAGGGGGAGAGTGGACCATGCTTCCTTATGCCCCGAGGTGGAGGGAAGAAGGGAAAGCTGCATGGGGACTTTTCGTCCCAAGGTTTTTTTTTCCTTGTGGTCGATCTATACCGCCAAGACTTCTATAACGTCAGAAAATATGCGAACTACAGGCTTCCCCATAGACTTAAGCTAGCAACACTAGTGCCACAGCTTTCTGGCCAGGGTTTCAAATGCGGTTGTGGATCTGTATGTAGGGAATTAATATAAAATCTTTTTTTTTCTTCGATTTTTTCTGATTTTGAAGAATATAATATATGACTTGAAATAGCCAAATTTGATCAATAATGAGCAAATGTCACATTATTGAGTTACCAATGAGAAAAGTATCAAGTTGAAGCTACTTTTCCAGTTATCATAAAGCCATGTTTTGAAAATTTTTAAAAAATCTTAAAATTCTGTGAAATAATTCTCTTATTTTTGTATTAGGATTATTTATTCTTAACTATCAGTTTGGAGTGTGCTGTTGGAAATTGCATATCCCTCATTTTATTGATACATTAGATACATAATGGAAATTGGTTCATTATTTCTCAGTTTTCAAACAATGGAATAGTAGATGAGTCAGTATTGGGGCATTCCACAAAAAATGGTCCTCCTCCATGCAGATAAAATGAATCAATGTGGAAATTATTTATTTTGATTGCTTTCAGGTTTAAATTTTTTGAAATCGTATTCCGTATTTGCTGGCATATAAAATGCACACTCATTTTTGGAGACATTTTTAAAGTGTTGCATGTATCACATTTTCATTAATGCATTTGTGCTATGTAAACATACTAAGTTTTTTTTTTTATGTATGTATATTTGTTAGCGGACAGCACAATGTACTCGATAATTCTATGATATATTTCCTTTTTAGTTGTTGCTAGTCTTCAGCTAATGTTCCCATAACTCTGTTAAAAAAATATTTTTAATTTAATATTTACAAAACATGGCTCTGTGAAACACTCAATTTTCAAAAGAATTTATTACTGCAAACCCTATTGTATCACATTCCATATGAAAACAAGTAGTAGGTTTAAAGTATGGTCTTGTCCAGTTCCCTTCATGGGCTAACTCCCAGTGTAGTAAATTTTGGCTTCTCATTGTTTGGGCTAAATATGTCAACTTGAATTGTCATATCAACCTAAGATGGGGAAGGTTTTCTTGTCTCCATTGTAGCATTCAATATGCCATTTAAAGAGGTGCGAGTTTGGTATGGAATGATATGTGTGTACTCAATTCCTCACTGTAGGACATGGTAATGTTTCGTGACTTCGAGAGCGTCAATGTTCGTTTCATATTGCTGTACACATCAGTGGCTTATTCTGAAAATTTCGCTTGGTTTACTGGAACAGTGCTTATTTATTGTATAAATATTTATTACATGCAATGTCTATATTAATTAGATGTAATGAAAATAAAGCACCAATGTATGCATGCTAGTGAAACAAAAAAACCAAGTCCTACAATTTGAAATTTTTCGGTAATATCTACATTTTTCATAATTTGTTTATTTCTTACCTAAAAATTGGAAGGAAAATTTACCTTCATGTAGCAAACACTGTCTCTGCCAAGCACAGCAGAGTAAACAGCTTTCTCTCACCAATGTTGCTGGCAGCATTGGAACTGAACATGAACATGTGCTTTTAAATTAAAGCCCCTATCACAGGGAACTGGATTTCTAGTAGGAATGCCCTAGTTGGCGCTGAACTAACTTTCTAGGTAGCAACCATGGCCACCTGGCTGACTGCTTGACTGGTTTGGAGGAATAGGACATGTTCTAATTGCTACTTGCTTTCCCCGACTAGATTCTGTGGAACAGCCAATCAGAGCAAAGTTTCGCCATGTGAAGATAAGCTGTGAGTGTGCAAAGGAGCATTTTTGTCTGTGGTTTCCGAGTGTTACTCCAGCAATGCATAACATTTACAGCATGAAAGGCACGTTGAGTTACACCATCTATGCCGAGTGCACGGTGTTTACATTTGAAACAACTAAAATATTCTTCCATACGTGTACAGTAAACGTTGTAAAGCATGTATTTAAGCGGCGCCATTGTTTTGTACCTAATAACATTTTATACGAAACGTTATTCCTCTCGGTTGAATAGTTATCGGCTTTTAAAAATGTGAAGTGATACACTGTTTACTTCTCATGCGGCCACCATTACAACGTCCCTCGTATGGGAACAAAAGTATTATCAACAAGTATGCTGATAAGTATCGTGTGAGGCGAAAACTAGCAAATTGATATCAATTCCAGCGCCAACTATGGCATACCTACTGGAAATCCAGTTCCGTGTGATGCGGGCTTAAATAGCCACTCGTCCACTTTCTCTTTGGCTCCCTCACTCTCCCTGCATACAATCGGGAAGGAGACCCGGTCGTCAGAAGGGTGTGTTGGAGGGGAGCGATCAGTGGTGTACATAAACCAGTCTTTAACTTCTTGTTTTAATAGTTTGTGTAAGTTAGAAGGAGTAATTACCCATACATTAAAGCTAAATGCATACAAAAATAGGAATAGACGGATATGAAATTTTGGCCAATACTGATAAAGTATCGATTTACTGATACCGCGCTTATTCTACCGATCCACTATAAAATCCCAAATGGTCTTTGAAGAACCTTAATTGTTCATTGACCTCCTTAATAATTGTGTGTTTCCAGATGACTGCAGTGCAAGAGATGTTGCATTTGTAGACATTTACTTTTTTAAAAAAAATTAGGGTGTGGAGATTATTAAAAGAATATAACAAAATGGCAGAATTTTGCATTAAATTATAAGAATATATATTTATAGGTATATCAGGTCGGTAATATAATCGTTAATTTTACCGATGCACTGATGTGTCTATATCGGCTGATACCGATGGAGTACTGATTAATCTGTGCCATCCCTAATAAATATATATGAAGATTTGATTTACTTGCAGTAAACACAGTAACGTGTGAAGAATATAGTGCTGGTCACTATTATTTGAAATTAATAGGTTACCGAAATAAGTAATTGTTTCCCTCATGCTTGCATTAGATGATCAGACGATTACACTATCTTGAAAGTAATCTTCTGTTAACTAATTCAGTGAATATTTTGCAAGTACACAGTTTGTTTGTCGAAGGTCCCAGTTTGAAGTTGGCCTGGGGAACATGTATTTTTGTATGTCTTCCCATAAGTTTAATCTTTTTGGATACTTTTTCAAAAAAAGTAAATTCCTATAAATGCATCATCGTCGCAATTATTCTAAAAAGACAGAAAAACCTCCTATGCTTTATACCTTCAATTCATGTATATTTTTATAGAATTAGTCAAGGGAAAGTGCCCATGATAACTTATTGACAAACGATTTGGCAGGAGGTTTGCATTTCTAATTCGGGCTCTCCGCCTCTGGTGCAAAGTGTTTAACTTAATATGATTCAGTGAATATTTTGCAAGAACACTGCTGTAGTTACAGTTGGTTACGAAGATTAAGGGACTCATAATTTGTCTTCAGTACAAGGCACACAACACCCTGATATTCTCGGGATGTAATGGCTCTCCATGTAGGTTTCATGTGGTTTCCTTTTGCCCATGCATGTGTGTGTTGCAAGTTTATGTAACCACTCATATGAAACCAGGCTTCATCAGTAAACCATGTAATGTCCAAAAACCCTGGATGTTCCACAAGTAAGCATTGGAGAACCACAAACAATATTGTACATAGGTTTTCCCAAAATGATTGGAAGCAACTTGTAGACAACAGACACACTTAGTGGGTCGGGCATTCCACAAAATGTGCTGTATGACATCTTGCGTTATTGTGGCGGTCCTGTTTGCAGGAGAGTGGTGTTTTGCACCTAAGTGGTCACGAAGGTAACTGACGTAATAGTCTGCATTCACTGTAACACCTTGTTGAACGTTATGTTCAAGGATAACCCCTTCATGGTCATATGCCACAATCATCACCTTCAAATTCGCCGCTTCCTGTCTTGACTTTTTTTGGGCGTGGTGAAGCCGGATGACGCCACTCATTCGACTGCCGCTTCATATCCGGCTTGTATGATCTGGCCCACGTCTTGTCAGTGGCAATAATGGGAGCAATGACTGTGTTACCTTCAAATTGCCAATGTGTATGTGTACACATTCCCATCCGTGCCAGTGCTGAACTTCCATCAGGATATGCAGTACCTATTTTGCCAGTATCGTACCCAGGTTCTGAGTTAGCATCTGGTATACAGAGGATGGTGAAATCTTCAGTTCATTTGCTGATTCACTACACCTTCAGGGTGGTCTGGATCTGTTACGGTGCAAGGATGCCTGCCACCATGTTCTTTTGCTGCTGATTCATGACCACTTTCAAATGCGTTGGTTCATGAGGCAACAGTACGATACGGTAAAGAGTGGTCCCCACATGCCTCGCGTAAGCCCTTGTGAATTTGCCGTGCATTCCTTCCACGTGCAACCTGAGAATTGATGAATATTCGCTTTTCTTCACATGTGAACATTGTTCAGGGTGGTATTATCCACACACTTACTTTAACATTTTCTAACTACCACACAACAGTACTATTCAGCACCAAACACCTACACATGTTCCATAGTACAAGACTAAACAGGACCCTATTGTCTTTTGTCAAAGCGACAACGTACAAATGTATACCAACAGTGTTGCCACTACAAGAAAAATGGCTCTTGTATATGAAATCATTATGAATATTTTAATCCAATCTCATGTCTAGATCCTCAAATTTTGTGTGTAATGTCACGCATGTAACGCTGGAATGCCCAGAGTGAATTTTCAGTTTGTTGACATCTCTGTGACATGATGAGTAAGGACTACCTGATTTTTGCAGGATTTTCTTGACCATGCCAATCTAACATCTTCCAGTCTCCTGTGTGTTGGTTTAAATCACTTCCCATTGTCTAATTTTTTCATTGATTCGTGAATAAAGGATCTTGATGGTAAACTTCTTCCACAATGTATATTTCGAAATTCACCTTCTCATTTCTTAAAATGAACTGTTCACCAGTTTTCATGACCAATAAACTTGTCTTGTCATGTTTGTGGCACACTGAATCACTACGGTAAGTCTAATGCTTGTGTGGCTGTCATGGGTATATTTTAAAGTCTATGCAGTCAGCTCATCTGTACATGCAGGACAGTCTATAAAATGGCAGGCATCAATTCATTTGTTCTCAAGGGGTGCATAGTACACCTTGGTAACTGCAATGTAGGAAGCCATTGAGAGACTTGACACCTGCACCTATGGTCATTATAACCCTCTGTAGGGCTGTGTGTTGCAAGAGGAACTGATACGTGTTAGTGAAAATTTCTTTTAAAAATGCCGTAAATGTGTGGGTGCAGGAAGGCATCTTTTCCAACACCTGTTGTAACAAGGTGTGCACTCATTTTAATTGCAACTGGCAATGTAATTGGATGAGCTTCTTTCATTACATAGCTAGCGGCTCCAGTTACGTGGATATTCTATCCTGTTTGTCATCTGACGAGGCCTTACTTTCCGCCGTTCCGTGGACGACTCGACCAAATGAGGCACTGTATTTTTGTTGTGCTGTAGAGGACACAGGCATCCATTCATTTGTTCTTGAGGGCTGACCTTTTGAGATGACACCAAAAAATCAACCTCACTTCAATGTGGTCCGCCGTTAACTCAAATCATCAAATGTTGCAGGCCATTGAGGCTTTGGCATCTGCACCTACGACCAGTATGGCTGTGTGTTGCCCTTATATTTTGCTGAATGCCCCTTGATAGCCCTAGTTTTTACACTGAACCATCATATTATTACTAACACCTAGCTAATAACAGGTTGGTACCCCTTTGTGGCCGATTACAGCTTGCAGACGTCAGGGGACAGATTCCACAAGATGGCGCACATCTTCCATGTTCAACTCAAGCCATGGCTGCTGCAGCATCTTTTTTAGTTGATACACAGTTTGCTGAAGAGTGAGAGCAAGCAGCCTTCCAGCATTTCCCAGACATATTCGATGGGATTACCATCCGGTGAGTTTGAAGGCGAAGGTAAAGTGGAGAGTTCATTGGCGTGTTCAACCATTCTGTAGTGGCACGGTGCATTGTCCTGTTGAAATATGGCATTGTTGTCTGGAAAGCCTACCTGGAGATATGGGTCCAGAGTGACAGCTAACAGGTTCCTCTAGCCTTCACTACTCAAAAAGTATGTGGTACGATGACCAATGGCCCTAGGGCATGCCAGGAGAACGTTCCCCAGACGAGACAGTATCGCTGCTACTGCCGAGATACTGGCACCACACACCCGGACCCAAATTATCTTCGCCGGACAAAGTCGTTTAAGTCACCACGTTTACCTACAACTGCCGAATATTACCGTTTGCAGTGCAGAGGACAGGCTAACACATTATCTGTGAGCCTGTCATGTCATTGTCAACGAAATGTTACGTTACAGGTGTTCCTATGATCGGTTAGTGTAAATGGGTATGGAGTTTTTAGACCTCGGAGACAAGTTTTGATTTTAGCTTCGGTAAGGGGCTAGATCCTGTATAATGTGACAGGTGTAAAATAACAAAAGTGTTGGCACACCCAAAAATTGTATTACAATCAATACATGTGGAATAACTACAAACAGGAAACTGAGTGTACACACTTAACTGTGTAGGTTTTTGTGTATTTACTTAAGTTCACAACATGCAAGGTATATATTACTGCTGAAGTAAATCATGTAGTACCGTAACTTATTTTAAAGATTGTAATTATATAATCTTGCTAATTAAATATTAGTTAGCGTAGTATACACACATTAACATTCAACATCAGACAGAAATTACAAAGTTGAATGAATGTAATAAGAATTATTGCAAAAAGGTTAAAAAATTGCCCATTTTAAAGAAAACAACCTCATGTTTGGCCTACTCTTAAAAAC
Organism: Lepisma saccharinum; assembly: GCF_977018435.1. Classification (NCBI taxonomy): domain Eukaryota; kingdom Metazoa; phylum Arthropoda; class Insecta; order Zygentoma; family Lepismatidae; genus Lepisma; species Lepisma saccharinum. Next base: position 160,661 of record NW_028143205.1, read on the forward strand.
AAAGTTAAGAACCGCACAGACAGTAAAAAGACAACAAGCTTTCAACACTGTCTGTGTTATCATTAAGGATTGAAGGTCAACAAAGCAGCCAGTTTGTGAAACTCTTTCTACACATGGACCTTCTATCCTTGATTATGCTGAGAGTGTTGAAAGCTTGGTACAATTTATTGCTTGTAATTTTTTTACAAAGTAAACCAGGGATACCTGCAGTACGTGGTGTTAGAATCTCTTTATTGAAACATATGTTATCAGGTACAGAACGTTTCAGTTGCAAGAACGAAGTATTTGAGTATAAAAAATGTAACACAGCACATTATGTTAAGCAAAATAAGAATTGCAGGAGCTGGAAAAGTTCAATGGCAACTTGTTCTAAGAGAGAGAGTTGCATATGCTTAATCCTCCTTCATAGGGACCTTTATTTTCAATGTTATTATTTTGTAATGCAAGAACTATAACTGGAGATAGGAATACGTTCCCCCCCCCCTACTCCCTACTTAGGAGGGGAATGCCAAAAGTTTTTAGCTCTGCCCACAAAAATCATCCAACTGAAACCAGACATTTACATTTTTTTTAAAGTACTCTCCATGGACACGAATACACTTTTTCATCCTTTGAAAACACTTAGAAAATTGTTCATTCCACACACTTTCGGCAATGTTCTTCACAGCCTCCAAATAAGCATCAGATGAAAAGCGACATCCACGCAACTGTTTCTTCACTTTGGGGAACACAAAGAAATCGCACAAGGCCAGGTCCGGTGAATAGGGTGGATGTGGCAACACACAGACTCCTTCGCAGCTCAAAAAGTATACGGTTCTTGCAGCACTGTGGGAACTTGCATTGTCATGATGCAGCAGCAGATGACCAAGTTTTGATCTTGGGTGTTGGGCCTTCCAGTTTGTGAACACATTAAGGCAAACTGTTGACTACCACTCAGAATTCACTGTGCGCCGATTTTCAAGTGCAACTGTCGCAACATGTCTCTTCCGTGAGAAAATAGATGCCACCATTTTCTTTCCAACACTTCGAGCTCTCTTCACTTTTGTTGGGGGTTCTTCATTCTCGAAGCACCACACTTGCGACTGCTGCTTTGTAAGTGGATCGTAATGGCAAATCCAGGTTTCGTCACCCGTGACGATGTTGTAAACATCACGACTTGCACCGTGGTTGAATTTCTCCAACATAAATTCACACCACTCCACCCTCCCCTCTTTTTCCATTTCCGTGAGTGAATGTGGGACCCAGCGAGAACACCTTTTCCTGAGACCCAAGTGTTCATGCACAATTGTATGTGCTGTTGTTGACCCAATGTTGAGAGACGTTTCTATCTCCAAAAAAGAAATATGGGGATCATCTTTCACCATTTCCCTCACAGCTTCGATGTTTTCGGACCGTCGGAACGAGGTTCATCTTGAAGTGACACGCGACCCCTTTTAAATTCTCGAAACCAATTTCCAACACTGGCTCGTGAAGGGGCAAATTCCTCGAAAGTATTCACTAAACTTTCAACGCACTGCTCTGCGGTTAAGCCTTTCTTTTAATCGTACAAAATCATGGCACGAAAGTCGCGTCTTGACAGCTCCATGACTAACAACAACAATGGAAGACGCGCGCTGCTTTATCGCTCTTACCTCTCACCCCACTATCGCTGACTCACCCTGGCCATTGTTTGCTCAAGGTCAATAAACATCAGGCTGTCAAATGCAACACATGCACAGTTGCTGCGATGTTACATTATTGCGCTGCTATAAACTTTCGGCATGCTCCTCGTACAACATGCCATGAAGGCATATGTACCATTCGGAGATAGGGCACCATACATTTACAGGTTTGGGCATTTGTGGAGGTGATGTGATCAGCATAATTGCTTTGGCTGCCTTTACCCCTCTGCGTTGCTCCACAGGTACACATTTGTATTAGAGACTGGTGAACGCCAGATATTTGAATCACAAATATTATTGCCAGTGGAGGTTTACAAAATCGTTCATGCAATGAGGTAAGAACGAAGCCTGTATGGGGTCTCTAAGCCCTTCAAGGAGTTCATTTTAAATCTTGATATAGAGAGGAACTCGTACTTCGTAGATGTAGACAATTTGCTGAGTGCTCTCTGCGACCACAATATGTGGAGAAGGCTAAGTGCATTTTATACTGTTTTCAGTTTCTGAACTTGCACTTATCATTCACATAATTATTATTTAGTTCCTGAAGTTTCTCTTCCATACAATGTGGAGAAATCATTATTTTGGTTATTGTTATGATGGCAAGAGACATTTAACTTACAAGTTGTGATGCTGCATGGCTACCAATCAACTTGGCAAATGGAGACGGGACTGGTTCATTTCCAGCAGGTTTACTGATAGAAATAATTATATTGTCTTATGTGGCCTGTGCATGAAAATAAACTCGCCTCAACTGGGACAGTGTTCCCTCTGTTTGTTTATGAAGTATAACTGCTTCATAACGTACTGTACATAACACTGTGCATAAAATAAACAAGAAAGTAGGGCTGAACATCGGTATTGGCATCGGTGAGCATCGGTTGATTGTCTTTTACCGATACCAAAGATTTTCAGTAGCTAGAAGAGCAGGCAAAGGCAACAGCTCGTCTCATCATTGTCCTTTTTAAAAGTTCGTTCACCCTTCCTTGTGACAGATTGGGAGATCAGCACAGGAAGTTCCATAGATTTTCCTAGAAACACTGGATAAAACCCCACCCTCCTGGGAAGCAGATGGCAACTGGATAAAACCCCACCCTCCTGGGAAGCAGATGGCAAGATCAAAGACATGGGTAAGTCACCCAAACGTGACTCTTCTGCAGCCATTATTGCTTTATTCTGATGACATTTTATTTATGTATTTTGTTGCAGTGCAATTTGACATTTTCCCCTTCCTTGTTTTGTAATATCACTCTATCAGGGGTCTCACCACTGAAGGTAATTTTCATTGTCATAGTGCTTAGCCAAGGCCCAAGACAAACAGTGGAGACCATGTGATAATTCCATGCTCTGACAGCTGTTCCTATTACAGTCTAGTGTTTGGGATTCGATTCCCAGATAAGGTTTCGTCAATCATTTCTTTCTGTTCGTGATTCACCTGGCGAGGTTCAAAGAAAGTCAATGTAAAATAATAGTTCATTATGTAGCCACCAGGTAAAGTAAAACGCTACATTTCACAATTGATTACAAACTAACGGGATTCCATTGTGAAGCCTGTTGTAATTTCATAGTAGCAATTAGTTTTTATCAGTTCAGGATCAAATGCGCTTAGTAAATAATGGGTAATTAATGACGTATTCCGATTAACAGATACGATAATGTACCTTCACTTCTATATTTTTTATGTACATTGCATATAAAATACTTAAAATTTGCCTGTGGTGAGAAGTTAAAATTCTTGCATATTTGTCTTCTGCCCTCGTTAGGTGAATGTGCCTCTGTATCATGTCAGCCATTGCTCAGGATGTATGTAAATTAGTGATTCCAGCAATAATTTCACCACCATAGTATATATATATATATGTACAGTCTTAGAAAAAAATACCTGGGCCACGGGACGTAGAATTTCGTAACGTCTTAAAGCCTGTTGTTTATGCAACCCAAATAACAAAATATTCGCTTAAGTTTGCCTGGTGATTCCTTCTCGGGAAGGATTGAGCTTTGATAGCATGAGTCACATGACTCGTGCCCCAGCCACAACAAACAGCTGGGTGCTACGATGCCTCCAGAAGAAAATTTCAGGAACTGGTTTCTTGGCAAGAGCTACTCGTAAGGAAATACTATTCTTTCAAGTGATATTAGAGTCATTGTCAAGAAGGTTCGCTTAAATGATGGTTCTCATCACAGACCACATGCCACACGTTAATTGTTTAAGTCCAGTTCATGCACTGGACCTACAGATTAAAATGGGATCCGAACCAAATGCCTCTGTATTTGGTATTGAATTCGGAAGCCTTTCATTACATGGCGAAGACGTTACCACTACGACATCAGAGAGGCAATGGAACCCCTTGAAAAAGAGATAAGCGAAAATTGCTACGTGACAAACCATATTTGCCCGTAAATTTTAAAAATAAGACAATATTTTGTACTGACAGTTTCGAACCGTGGGAGTCCCGGGTTCGATACCCGGTGGAGGCACAAGTGGTTCGGATCCCACTTTAAACTGTAGGTCCAGTCCCGATTAGCCTTACTGCGCATAAAGTGGACTTAAAAACACCAAATCAAACCAAACAAAATCTAACCGTGGGAGAGGCATATATTTTTTTGTACCATCGTCCATTTCACGAGTTTATAATTCTTCCTCACCGACTCGAGTAACGCGAGTGGTAGAAGAAAAGCGAAGTAAAATAACTGAAACAGAAATAAAAGGAAAAAGCGAAATAAATTTTATTCATAATATTCTGCAGTCACTTGAGTTGTATTCACGGGATGCTATCTTTAAAGAAAGCCGTGGTCTCTTCCTTGTCTTTTTCGCTTTCTTTGTGCTCTTGCTTCCCCCGTCACGATTGGTCTAAAACTAATTAATGCGACGTTAATTAAACAATCCAAACAACGAAACAATGCACAATCAACTGCACAAAACAACATTCCAAATGTTTTCGAATCGGAAAACAATTGAGATGCTGTAAAATGACTTAAAATGCAGTAATAAAGTGGGAATTCGGTACCGTATAGCATTAAATCGGTAGAGATGTTCGATTTGATTGGATGTTTGTTATTTAGATTTGCTATTCTTTCACTTTTGGCAAATAGCGATGATGAAGATGAGTGATGCTATGATGAAATTGATGAAGGGACACTCACCAAGGACACCCACGCCCAAGTCGAGATTCTAACCAGGGACCCATGGCATCGTAGCGCGCTGTGCTAACCACTCCTCCATGGAGTGGACATTATACCATATTTTGTGTGTGCAGGGTGGCGACAGACCTGGAAAACCGGGAAAAGTCAGGGAATTTGAGGTGTCAAAAAAAGTCAGGGAAATGTCAGGGAATTTCGTCTTCATTGACTTCGAACACTCTTTTGACGAAAATTGTTATAACTCTGGCACTATGGGAGTAATCTACTTCTGATAACTTTTGTTTTGCAGCTAAAACATGAGCGCATGCAACGGTGTACAATTTAGAACACCGGACCGATGAAGGGGGCTTGGGGGGCACGTCCCCCGAATTTCAATGGAAAAAACAAAAATCTGGAGTTTGCCCCCTCTTCTCCCGCTATTTTGGGGAGAAGGCGCGAACTTTAGTATTCTTTTCAAAGAATGGACATTTCTCAAGAGAATGAAACATATTTCATGTTCTTGGGTGCCTTACAAGTTGAATAATAAGCCAAAATGTGAAACGGTTTTTTACGAAAAATAAGTAATTTGCATGTTTGGAGGAAAATTGTAATAACTCGGGTACTATGGGAGCAATCTACTTCGGATTGCAGCTAAAACATCGTAGCATGCAACCGTGTACAATTCAGAAGACCGAACCGTGAAAGGGGGGTTTGGGGGCGCGACCACCGAATTTCAATGAAAAAAAGACAACATAAAAATATGGAGTTTACCTCCTCTTCTCCCGCTATTTTGGGGAGAAGGCGCAAACCTTAAACTTCTATTCAAATAATGGACGTTTTCAAAGAGATTGAAACATGTTTCATGCGCCTGGGTACCATACAAGTTGAATAATGAGCCAAAATGTGAAACTCTGTTCGGAAATGTGGCATGGATATGTTGCGGAGAGGGGGGAGGTTGGTCATCAATATGAATTTCCCAGGCTTGCTCCAGACTTGTGTCAGAGTTTCCACCCAAACATAAGAGTATGAAGGTCCAAAAAGCACATTCATTTCGTATCAGCACCATGATACCATATGGTATCATCGGGCCAGTACGACCTTACTCTGATGATACCATATGGTGGGTATCATCGGGGGAGTAAAGGTTAAGCCTCTAAGTATTACGTGAAAAATGCATTAAATTATCATTTTTTTCTTGTCCGTATGGGAGTAGTAAGGGAACTTGTCAACAGATGGAGGGGATAAGAGCGGGTGGCGCCGTCCGATAGTTGTCGGACGTCGTAGTAAGGCATTTTGTTGGGCAAACTGAAGGAACATGGAAACAAATAGGTTCCATTGATACATACGATTTTTGTCGAATATCGCCACCCGACAAAGTATCTCACAACAACATGCGACAGAAATTGCATGAACTGCAACATCCAACAAAAATCGCATGCATAAACATGAAGAGCTTTAGACTGAAAATATGCTGCTGGAATTTTATTACTCTTCTGGCTCACTTCACCTTATTTAATGTAGCAGTGCTTACGAAGGTTTTCTTTCATCATCCTGACTTATTACTGGTTTCGCACAAGTTAACATACGTTTACAATGACATTGCAATATTCTTAGATATCAAGAAGAATCCAACCAAACGGGATATATATTGAATACTATCACGAAAAAGTGAAACATAAATCTGCATTGGTGAACGTTATAAAAATTGGCAAGTGCATGCTCCCAACCTCAAATTTACTGCAACACTAGTATTGCAATGAAATTAACGCCACTCTCTGTCCTGTCTGTTTAATCTCGTGAGAGATAGTCTTAAATCTCTCACTGAGTGAAGTTAATGTCCAATATTATGAAATAAAATACTAATAATAAATACGTAAATATTTTAATATCATATTTACTCGAGTCATTCATTCATAACAGCAAATCATTTCCTTCAGGAATTGACTTTTCTTTGCCAGCCCTGCTAAATTTTCACTTTCCATCTACTGATTTATACGAGGGGTGGCCAGAAAGTAATTTCCTATTAGTAGGTACATTGATTTTTCGCAAACGCCAAAATCGTGAAAAATGATAATTGCTGCGAAATTATGTTTAGGAATGTACAGTGATGTCTGGACACATTTTTCGCCCGTTCGAAATATCGAAATAATGCGAATTTGGCAAAAAAAATGCGAATTGTTGGCGTTTTTAGCGAATTTTTTTTGAAGAAATGTCCTAAAACAACGAAAAATTCCATGAAATCCAACATCCTTGTCTTTTCTAGGCCATGTTTATGTACATAGAACATGCAAGTTTTCCAACATTTTACTCAAGAGTAAACTATAGAGTTATACGCACGTGGAATAATTCCGACAGCCACATTAAATCATTTATTTCCCACGATTTTTTCAACTTCTATCAAAACCATTTGCATCACAGAGCAAAGTGGCAGGGTTCTAACAAGAGATCGAGTGCGTATCTACCGTCACACGGGAGCCACATCTTCGTATTTGTCGCACGAGATATGTTTTGAATTACCAAGCTAAGTGCGCACTATTGGCATTTGTCGAGCGAGTAATAATGGAGCTCAGTCGTTAGGGCATCTGACTACTATGCGAGAGACCCGGGGTCGATCCCCTGCAGGGGAGAACCGGGATGTTTTCCACCTACTCAAACTGCTCCGGCGCCCACCCAGCATCATATGAAGCTGGTACCTTGAGGAAACTTTGAGGGATAAAGGTAGCCAGGAGTGTGGTGCTGATCACATCACCCCCACCTTCAGTCGTGATCAAGAAAGTGTGGGGCCCTAACTCCACACCAAAATTCCATTACCTAAAATTCTTACCTTAAAATTAATAAAGGAGTATGGAAAATAACTTTCCCAAAATAACTTTCAAGATATCAAACTCTCGCGAAGAGGCGTAAGCCATGTGACTTACAATTTGAAACAGTAGTTTAAAAACACCATGAAGGTATAATTTTAGATATTTGCCAAAAAATGCGCTAAATGAAAATGTGAATTTTGGAAAAAAACACCGTATAGTAAAAAATAAAAAAATACACCAATTTGAAAAAAAAAATATCAAGGTCCCTACGGATTAGGCATAAATAAAACAAGAATATCAGTTGTAATTTATTGCATTAGTAACAGTGAGTCCTAACCTAATTTTCGGCATAATCACCACCGTTGTTCTGGCATTTGTCGTAGCTTGGCACTAAATTTTGTATGCCCATGGTATATGTGTCTGACAGCAAAGACTGGAACTATCTCTACCGCAATGTAGCTGTCAAATCCTTGCCCTGCCAGAAACCTCTTCAGTTAAACAAGGAGATGAAAGTCTGTACATTCAAGGCCAGGGCTGTACAGGGAGTGGTCTAAGATCTCTCACCTGAAGTGATGCAAAGGGCCCGTGTGTACTCAGCTGTATGGGGTTGTGCACATTCGATTGGCCTTCCATGAATTGTCTGCACCATCGTCTGACCGTACTTTCACTCACAACGTCCGGTCTGCACAACTCACACGATTGCTGGTGGCTCTGTGCCAAATTCTGAGCGTGCAATGTAGGCTACATCACAGTCGGTGGGAGACTTTATGAGAGCTGCAATCTTTAACCTAGAACTGTCCTAAACCGGTTGCATTGCAACTGTACCAGATTACAGCTACATGCCTCTTCTTCCTGCCTGCATGTGTGTGTGTCGCTCTCCGAACACTAGTGCTGCATGTAGGCACCATTGGAGCTTTTTCAGGATGCCCCTCGTATATGAACTTTCAGAAGCTTACCTATACAATGCAATTCTATAAATTCCTTGCGTTAAATTTCTAATACTTACATACCCTTTTTGTCAGCATTAATGGTATAACTGCATGTTGTCAGTTTCACAGCACTTCACTTGGATATACTGTACTGAAGCAGAAATCCCATCGATAATGTAAGGAAATATGACACTTTCTTTTGTTCGATCAGTTGTTTCACTTATATGCAAGAGTTGTTTGCTTTACAGAGTAGAGAGAAGTAGCTTTATGCATTGAAAAATGAGTCCGCACTCATGGTTCTTGCAAGCAGAGGGTTCCAAACCTCAGTGGAAATATCAACATATAATACCGAGAATGTATAAGGCAGACTGATAAATTACAAATTGTATTTCTTAATCAATCACTCTTACCTCTTATCTCATTTAGTCGTAACTTTAAAAATAATCAAGTATTTTATTTTTAACTTACTGCCTATGACAACATTCCGTAATCCTTCCCTAGCTTGTGAATTGTAATAATTTTCCAAATTCACTATTTTGCAGTTTGAATTCAAATCATAGAGAATAGAGAAATTAAGTCAATTTAATATAAGATAATATTGGTACTTAACAAAACCATACGTGGATCTGTGTGAGTTTATTATTTCTATTTGCAAAAACATCGATTTAGTTTAGTTTGTAATTGTCAGGGAAAAATGTAAATTTTGTCCTGGAAAACCTGGAAAAGTCAGGGAATTTCATTTCTGCTTGTTTGTAGCCACCCTGGTGTGCAATTGGGATCAATCAATGGAATGAATAGGCATATTATATGATTAAAAAATTCATATCATAATACCACGTCATATTATTCAGCACGAAGTAACATCAGAGACATTCAATCTTGCATTTTTGCCTTTCAACTAATTCTTTGAATTCAGGTTAATCACAACAATAAGATAAATTATGAAGCAAATGATAGTGAATGTGGGATATTATTACGAATTACCTGACAGAAACAACATTAAGCAGGCTCGGTGGTCAAGCTCATTAAGTGATTGACATTCGATATCGTCGCCAAAGTTCCCGGGTTTGAGTACCGTCCTTGTCGGGGGTGTTTGACTATTTCGTCATCAATTTCATGTAATGGTCACTCGTCCTTATCGTCGCGATCATCGAACAGGGAATAAAAATTATAAAAATAAATACGATGGAAGAGTACTTATTTCATCTCTCACGAAATCTCCTACAAAAACGGAATATATAAAATACATGTATATACATTCACATACATTTTCGATTTCTATATTTAACTAATCGAGACCGAGAACGGGAGAGCAATTTTCAATTCGACAAACCGAGAGATGGAGAAACTGTCAAGTCTCGTTTCTTCTTGGCACCTCCGTAATCGAGTTGTTCTGTTTGTCATTGGCTTTGTATTGGCAATTATTGTCATTATTCTTTCCCTGCAGGTAAACCATAACGATGAATTATGATGAAATGAAGCAGATAAAAGGGCAAGAACAAGAAAGTCATGCCTGTTCGGGACTCCAACCCAGAACCTTATGTAACGAGATATGAAATTCTGGAGAAGGCGTCCGTCTTTCGCTTGGTTTTCTCTTTCCTCTACTTCTCTTATATTATCATACATGTATAATAAAAATGGATCTGATACAATATGTTGCGATTCATAATTGTGCTGGTTAGATGCTACAGATGTGAACTCCAACCTGCAATATATTATTCCCTTTTGTTTCGTATCTGGTTGAACATGAAATTTTCTTACACTGTGACAATTTCTTTCTTAGTTTTGGTTTGGTGCACAGATATGCTAATCTGGACTCGACCTTCAGTTTAAAGTGGGATACTAACCACTATGTGCATCCACCGTGTATCAAACCCGGGATCCACTGATTACAAGGCGACGACGTTATCACTACGCCATCGAGGAGGCCCCATGACAAAATGTTATTCACTCGATCTCTACCATAATTTATTTCAGCATTTACATTTTCGTTTTCTTCTTCTTTTTTCCTTTTGTTGACTACTCTTATACAACTCTTTTTGCGTCTTCGAATTTCTTCTTGTTTCAGGAAAAAATAATACATGCAGGCTGTATAAAAATCCCCCGTTCAAATAGATAAAACGTTCACTCTCGAGAACTAATTTACATGTTTATCACTAACGTAACCATTAGGAAGGAAACTATTGAAATGTTAACTGATATAACTGCAGATGAAACAATACTTACAGCCACTGACGAAATATCTATTCTTGTGTAGCCTCACAGACAACAAGTATATGGTGAGTCATTCACTCTTGCTGACTACGGGCGAAGGTCACTGAACTAAAGGGTGGTGGCAAGCAAGCAGGCTTCTGCTCTACCAAAGACGAGGTCACGTGCTCCAGTTATCAATGGCGTACGAAATAAGGAGGAACACAGCTATCTGACGTATGTTTTTGGTCCCGTCATTGCACGTAGAACACTTTATCATCGTGGCCTTGAAGTTCCCTCAGAACACTCCTACGTAAAGGCTTCTCAGCTAGAAGGATATCTTCCCCATTGAGTGGAGGAAAAGTGGGTGCGTATAGAAGTCATTCAACTTTCGTATTCTTTTTCATTTCAGAACCCGTGCTGTTTCGTCGACTTAATCCAATCTATCCGATCTAGGTTTTAGGTTCTGTTTCTGTTCGGTTATTTCACGTTGTCTTCCTGCTTATGTTATTCGCGACGAAGGTTCTGGATTCGATAATCTGGACAATAACGGGATTGTGTTGGTTGCTTGATTTTGTGTCTTAAGTCCACTTTATGTCATGTTAGGCTAATCGTGAATGGACCTACAGTTTAAAGGGGGATCCGAACCACTATGTTCCTACACCGAGTATCGAACCCGGGATCCCTTAATTACAAGGCGGCCACGATCCCACTGCGCCATCGGGGATTGTGTTCGAAACGAATGAATCAAATTTGAGTGATATGATATGCAACCATTGGAAGACTATTGAAAGAAAAGCTATGGGAACCTGCCAGTTTTTCTACTGCAGACAGGAAACCATAAACATGGAAGAGAAGCTTATATTCTATGAAATCTGACGCTATGTGCTCGAATACTGGCTAAATATAATCCATAGAGGCATAGCAACGTTAAACAACCTCTTATATGATACATATAGGTTTAAAAAGGTCGAAATACAAAGATTGTGTGCGCCTCACTGATGGCGTAGTGGAAGGCCTTGTAATCAAGGGGTCTGGGGTACGATACCAGGTGATCGCACATAGTGGTTCGGATCCCACTTTAAACTGTATGCACTTCAGATTAATCTATCTGTGCCGGTGACTCAGTCGGTAACGCGTCTGACTACCATGCTATAGGCCCCGGGTTCGATTCCCGGCCGGTTTAAGCCCGGGAACTTTTCTAAAGTTGGAAGCGGCCCCAGCGCCCACCCAGCGTCGAATGACATGGGTACCTGGGGGAAACCCTGGGGATAAAGGCGGTCAGGGGCGTGATGCTGATCACATCACCCCCACTCACGAACGAATCAAGAAAGTGTGGGGCGTTACCCCCACACCCCCTATACGCCTTCATGGCGTAGCGCCAAGCACAGGTGAGAACTTTACCTTTTTTTTTTTTTTTTTTGCATGAAGTGGACTTACAACAAAATTTAAACTTGCGATAAAGATTATGATAAGGTATTAAAGAATTGGGTCTAACACATTTTTTTATTGTTTACCAATGACATTGTTAACTAATATTCTTAATTTCAGTTTCAAGATGAAATCGGCTACGAAATAAAAGGAGTGGGTTCATATTTCTGTTACGAAATTCCACTTTTGTAGTAGACCTGTGCCACACTAAGTTGTGACAATAAACAAATCTGAGACACTTTCAAAGTATTAAATTGCTATCTACGTATTTGGGAAAAATCTTTCAATATAATACTTTTTTTGGACGCGTCAAATCATAGTATTTAATTCCTGTTTTAGCAGCTTTAAGAAACCTGATTTTTTTTGGGGGGGTTACAAATGCCCTTTCTGCTCCCGTCAAGTTACGCCTATGACAAACAGGAATTCAAAGTAAAAGACTGTCCCGCCTAAATCGGGAGACACGTCTGATAGATTTACAATTGTGAAAATCATAATTAAGCGTGTAGTTGAAAACAACCTATTTTCATATATTGCATGCAGCTCTACTTTTTCTGCAATGTGGATCAAGAACTGGGGACGTGGAGAAGCACAACACTCCACGTAACCAATAGTCACGTGACCCTCTTTGCTTTCCTGCCATGTTGACCTTCGCGTGGAACACATTTCTCGGTGTTAAGACAGGCAAAATCACCCGATCATCGAAGGGTGCAATATGTGTTGCCTACCCTCCTGCATTACTTGCTCCTATTAAAGCCGTATGGGGAAGAACTTTTTTCCATGACTGTACAGCGCATTCCCTGACATTCGCTACGAGACTCGGCGGCAAGCGGCCCGGCGTCAGCGCTTGTCTTTCCCGGCGAACAGGGTCCGCGACAGTCGGTAGAGTCGGCTATTAAAATTACAGTTTTCATATTGTGTACTAACCTTGACTACAGAAGGTGTTGAAAATTATGTCCCTCTGCTGCAACACATTCCTGGCATCTCCGAAGGAAATTGTCATTTACACGTGCAAGTTCGTCTACTGTAATTCTCCCGATTTTTCGTACAATACTCTCTTTCAACTCACGGATGGTGTGCGGATTGTCTTTGTATACTTTATTTTTTAGATGTAAGAATTTTAGCGGCTTTAAATGCTGTGGTGTTTGAAACACCGGTTTCTTGTGAGGCGGCGGATAGATTTCCGAGGAGACTGTTCTAACCTTTGTCCTATCTCATCGAGTTTTTCCTCAGTAAGTACACGTGAGTTTTTCTTTACACTTTTATTCAGAACTGACTGTTACTCTTAAACTTTTTACGAGGTTTAATATAGTGGTCCTATGTGGAACGGGAACACCAGGAAATTTCGTTGCAAAACGTCGCTGCACTTCTCCACAATTCCTCTTTCCGAAGTAACACTCGACAAGATAAATCCTTTGTTGTAATGTAAACTTTTGTGGTGCATATTAAGCCGCAATCCTCAACACACGGACACGACACAACACAACTTCCGTCAACAGAAAGGGAAAGAGAGCGAAAAAAACAGACTGTAGCGTGCGACTCTCGTGGACCCCGTTCACCGGGGACGACAAGCGCTGACGCCAGGCCGCTTGCCGCCAAGTCTCGTAGCGAATGTCAGAGAATGATCCATATATAAACATATAACAGTGTGGCTGATAAGTTCGCAGGCTAACATAGTAAAAAATATCGATTTTATTATTCAATATAGTTGCCTTCGAGGGCGATACAACGATTATAGCGGTCATACAATTTTTCGATGCCATTTTTATAGTACGATTTCTCTTTAGCCTCAAAATAGGGCTCAGTTTCGGCGATTACCTCTTCATCAGTGCTAAATTTCTTTCCAGCGAGCATTCTTTTAAGGTCTGCAAACAGGAAAAAGTCACTGGGGGCCAGATCTGGAGAATATGGTGGATGGGGAAGCAATTCGTAGTCTGATTCATATAATTTTGCCATCGTTTTCATTGTTGCTTTTGATCGATTGTGAGCACGCGCGGCACCCATTTTGCACACAGCTTTCGCGTGTTCAAATATTCATGCACAATATGTCCAACACGTTCCTTTGATATTTTTAAAGTCTCAGCTATCTCGATCAACTTCACTTTACGATCATTTAAAATTATTTTGTTAACTTTTTTTATGTCTTCGTCGGTAACAGCCTCTTTGGGGCGTCCACTGCGTGCATCGTCTTCGATGCTCCTTTCGCCTCGTTTAAATTTAGCAAACCACTTCTCAACGGTTGATTTTCCTGGTGCAGAGTCCGAATAATGTTTATCAAGCCAAGCCTTGGCTTCAACAGTATTTTTTTTCGCCAAAAAGCAATGCTTTATTAACACACGAAATTCTTTTTTAACCACTTTTTCACAATAACAAAAGTTGCTTGACTCACAATGCTATATCTCACGAACTAATTATCCGGCACCTGTGAAATTTATACACGTATCTTTTGAAGATTAGTACTAAGTAAAAATCACATGGATTTAATTCTAGTAACGCCATCTATGAGTCAGCCTACGAACTTTTCAGCCCAACTGTTACATATACCGCGTGAGGCACCTAAAAGTACCACCTGATATAGCGAAGAAACCAGAAACAGTAGCGATGTGAGGTTTGCGGGAAACAATAATATCAAATGGGTCTCGTAAATCGGAGGTATGGGGTGGGTCGAAAAATATCGACAAATGGGGCATCTGGAGCAAAGTCATATTTTTTTTAAATGGAACGATATACAATAACATGCATAATATAAAAGAGCACACGCAGAGAAACACAACGCCGTTGGTCTCATGCATCTACTGCACATAGCAACGAAGATATGGCCATGTGAAAATATGTAAACAAACTAACAAGTGGCCCACTTGACCGTCAGTACCATGGCATGTAAGACTTCTCAGGTGCCTGACAGAACTGCCTTTACGCAGAGCAAGTTTTGATAGGTCCACGAGATCGTGTTAGTTCATAGCAAGCAGACGTAGTGGTAAGAGCGAAGATTATGGTGTTCACAAACATAGAAAAAGCGGACATGATCCTGATTTATGGGAAATGTCGAAAGAATACCTCAGAAGCCTACCGTGTGTACGCAGAGAGATATCCAGACAGACGACAGCCATCTCGACGTCTGTTTGGTAAGTTATTTATTAAATTAAGAGACACCGGAAGTGTAACACCACGAGCACGTGTGTTCAAGCCAACGACAGGTGAGGCAGGTGCAACAAATGTTCTCGCCGCTGTTGCTCTGAATCCGCACGTTAGCTCCCGTGAAATTGCCAGGGATGCTGGGATGAGTCAGCGAAGTGTATTGCGCATTCTGCACACACACAGCTTTCACCCATATCATATCTCCCTCCATCAGGAACTTCACGGGAATGATTTTGTGGACCGTGTTCGGTTTTGCACATGGATGTTACGACACGACACACCCGATTTGTCACGTATCCTCTTCACTGACGAGGCAACTTTTACCAATCATGGAAATGTCAACCTAAGGAACATGCACTATTGGTCGGTGACAAATCCACATTGGTTTCGCCAAGAGGAACGCCAGCGCCCATGGAGTGTGAACGTGTGGTGTGGTATAGTGGGTGAACATCTCATTGGCCCTTTTTTTATACAAGGGACACTGAATGCTGACTGATACATACAGTTTTTACAACATGAACTGCCTGTACTATTGGAGGACATACCACTTCAGACAAGGAGGGAAATGTGGTACCAACATGACGGGTGCCCAGCTCACAGTGCAAGACGCGCTACAGCATGTGTGGAAAATACATTTCCAAATCGTTGGATTGGACGTGGAGGGCCTGAAAAATGGCCGGCTCGTTCCCCAGATTTGACACCGTTAGGCTTTTTCCTGTGGGGAAAGCTGAAGGACATTGTCTACCGGGATGTGCCAACAACTCCAGAGGATATGCAACACCGCATTACTGCGGCCTGTAGGGACATTCCCTACGAGATGCTACATTCTGTGCAACGATCTTTGCGTGGGCGCCTCGTTGCCTGTATCGCAGCTGACGGCCACCACTTTGAACACACTCTGACAGGTTTTCGCTTCTTACGCAGTGGTTCTTCGACATACTGTCATGGTCATTTTCATTATGCTGTAACACTGTCAAATACATGGTGCTGACGATGTCTACTGTATTTTTTTCTTCCTTTAACACGTTCTGTCTTCATCTTGTCCAATGGCTTCCGACATCTCATACTTGTACATGCCGTGGTACTGACGGTCAAGTGGGCCACTTGTTAGTTTGTTTACATATTTTCACATGGCCATATCTTCGTTCCTATGTGCAGTAGATGCATGAGACCAACGGCGTCGTGTTTCTCTGCGTGTGCTCTTTTATATTATGCATGTTATTGTATATCGTTCCATTAAAAAAATATATGACTTTGCTCCAGATGCCCCATTTGTCGATATTTTTCGACCCACCCCATACCTCCGATTTACGAGCCCCATTTGATATTATTGTTTCCCGCAAACCTCACATCGTTACTGTTTCTGGTTTCTTCGCTATTTCAGGTGGTACTTTTAGGTGCCTCACGCGGTGTGTATACAGTCATGGACATAAGTATTCATACAAAGACATTGTCTGAATGAAACATATTATACAAAGAAGACCGTAAAGGCAAGTCTGTAGCACATACGCGTATGCTCCATTGGAATGGCAAGAATAGAAACGCAAAGCAATTATGTGCATACAATTGAAATTGTCGTGAGAAATGTGGGTAATCCTTAGATAAACTGCTTTCTGGATGGTCATAAGTATTCATACGCCAGGTTATAAATCCCCAAAAAAGTTCGTGAAACAACCGTTTCCATCATTCAGTGCCAGATGTGTGTTTACTGCACTTGCACCTGTGTAAGGAAGTGGTTGGTTTGGTGTTGGCGTGCTGCAGGAAGTCAAATGGGCCGCAAAGGGAAGGGAACCACAATCGAAGAGAGGAGAATTATGATATCATTATACCACAATAAGAAATCATATTCTGAAATCGCGGACATAGTTGGGAGAAGTCGTGGGACTGTGCAAAGTGTCATCAAACGATATAAAGACACAAAAGTGCTGGTAAATAGGGAAAGGGTTGGGCGTCCTCAGAAGCTTACTTCGAGAGAGAAACAAGGACTGTTGAGAATGATCAAGAAAAACCAAAATTAACATCGTCAGCAGTGTCGGCACATGTTCACGAACACCTGGGAAAACAAGTGTCATCAAGAAGTATTAGAAGGCCTTTCAACCCGAGCAGGGTACAGAGCTAGGGTACCTAGAAGGAAGCCATACATCAGTAAGAAGAACAAGAAGGCCAGATTAACATTTGCAAAGGAGTATGTGAGTAAAAGTTTGGACTTCTGGGATAAAGTGTTGGTTACGGACGAGAGTAAATTTAATATTATCCATAGTGATGAAAGAATTTTGGTGTGGAGAAAGACCAATACTGAGCTTGAGTCTCGAAATCTCTTGACCACAGTTAAACATGGAGGTGGTGGCGTTATGGTATGGGGCTGTATGTCAGCCTCAGGTGTTGGAGAACTCGTCTTTATTGAGGGAATTATGGATAGATTTGTCTATTTGGATATTTTGAAAAACAATTTGCAGCAGAGTATCGATCAATTGGGTCTTGGGAATGATTTTTACTTCCAGCAGGACAACGACCCTAAACATACAGCTGAGATTGTCCGCCTTTGGTTGTTATATAATAATCCCCACATACTCAGAACTCCACCTCAGTCCCCCGACCTTAACCCCATTGAACAACTTTGGAGTCATTTGGAAACCAGACTCCGAAAACATGACATAACAAGCAAGAATAGACTGAAAGAGGTCATTTTGCATGAATTCACAATATTACATCTGAAATAACCACGCCTCTTGTTCATTCTATGCAAAAGAGACTTGACAGCTATTCTCCATAACAGAGGAATGCATACTAAATTATGACGACATGGTATTTGTTTCTTTCTTTTCTTCAAAGTGAACTTTTATGTTGGTGTATGAATACTTTTGTCCAGCCAAAGAAGCGGGTATTGAGAATGTTTTGTATTTTATTTTTCTACAAGCAGCATCTGTTATTTATTTTTGTTGTCAATATATCGTTTGGTGCATACATGGTAAAGCATTAACAGTTTTGACTTCCTTATTGTATTCCTAGCTGCTGCAATTCGTCCTTTCTTCCTTTCAGTTCCACTGTATGATTACTTTTGTCCATCACTGTATATATACAAGGCTCGAAAAATCCCGATCGTCAGGTCGCATGGCGACTAAAAATTTCAGCTTGGCGACTGACCGTTTTTTAAGTTTTAGTGTACGAAAGTTTCAAGATTCTAAGTTCAAATTGCAGTACAGCGTAAGTTAGCAAATGATTTTTTTTATCAACGTTGTGAACATTCTATAGAATCAGTAACAATTTCTTACTCTTTGTCCCCCAACCCCCCATTTCCAGCTTTCTCACATAATTTAGCGATGTTTTGAATACGGTGATGCTCGGCTTATAGACTGATTTGCTTTATTTTACTTCGCTTTTTGTGCCACTTTTGGCTAATTTGCAAAGATGGTGATGAATGACGATATGATGAAATTGATGAATGGACACGTACAAACATCCAAGCCCAGTCCGGGATTCCGGGACCCCTGGCGTCGTAGCGCAATGTGCTAACCACCCCACCACAGGGGCTGGCTCAGCTTCTTATAGTATCCACAATTACTAGTAGGTGGTTTCCTGGCGCCTGATTTTCAGACCTGGCGCCTAGCTCTGAAGAAAATTTTTCGAGCACTGTATATATATATATATATATAAATAAATGGATGTATGTGTGTGTGTGTTGTTTGTTGCGGCATAACTCTCGAACGCCTGGAGCGATTTCTTGGTACACATATGACTTACAATATGGAAAGAAATACTGTGGAGGTAAGACACCCCTAGCACCACTAGGGGTGGTGTTACGAGGGGGTGACATGTAAAAATAATCGAAGACTACCGATATTAGTGTGGAATCCATAGTTGTCGGAGTCGCTAAGATGAATAGTGACACTCCCAAGACACCCCTGGCACCCCTAGGGGTGGCGGTGGGAAGGGGGTGACATGTAAAACTACAAATATTAGTGTGAAATCCATAGTTTTCGGGGCCGCTGAAATGAATAGTGACACTCCCAATGCCGTTCAACTCCAAGTTAATTTTACACTAGTTAGGATTCATTATATTCCTGTCTAATAGAAGATTGGGATAAATACCCGGGCAACGCCGGGCAATCAGCTAATAAGTAGTAATAATGGAAAATCATGGGGTTTGCACATGCTCATAAGTAGGACTCTGAAGTTGATGACCTACATAATTACCTTAGGATTCTTTTAAAAAAAAACCTAAAAATAATTTTCGCTATTGAAATGAATGCTTGAATTTTCATAAATGAAGGGCTCGGGTATAACCAGTGATCGGAACGCTACATTTTAAAAGTAGCTTCGCTACAGCTACAGCTACTCTTCCAAAATGTAGCTTCGCTACAGCTACAGCTACATTTACCAAAAAGTAGCTCGCTACGCTACTCCTGTTCGCTACTCGCTACTTCGCTACTTTTTGCGCTACTTCTGCATAAAAAAATGAAAACAACGATATGGGTATTAAAAAAATCCCCTACTACTGCTAAATAGATTATTTATTATCATGATTCCAGTCATTCGATAATTTTGATAGCAATGTTACTTCAGTCACTTATTTTTACAATAGTTTTTGAGAATACCATACCTACGCAAGTGGCATATCAATTCAAATTTGATATATGAATATTGCAATTAGGGTGTTGCCCAAATTAATTATTACAACTATACACAAATAAAATTTGGTAGGATTACGTATTTATGTTCACATCAACATATTTTTCTTGAGAATAAATATTTCATTTTTTATAGACTGATATGAAGTCAACATTTTGAATGAAAAGTACCTGGAGCCCTTTGACTACAATAGGGCCCCAGGTTCGATACCCAGCAGAGGCACATAGTGGTTAGGATGCAGTCTCGATCAGATTATCTATGCTTAAAATGGACTCACAACAAAAACTAGGAAAGATGCCAAGTTGGAAGGATGAGATCCACCTGCTCCTCCATTCCCCACACTGCTCATCATTCATCATTCTTCCTCGTTCTCACAATTAGCCGAAAGTGGCAGAAAGCGACTATAGATAAGAGAATAATTAAATAAACCATTCATCCTCATTGTCATGATTGAGAGAAGTGTAAGAATAGATGAGGAGGTAAACAGAAGAGAACAAATGAATGGTTGTGGATTATATCAAAGCGTTCGAAGAATAATATGGAATAGGGATGTACCTATGAAATGCAAGAATGTAATATGTAACATACTATGTGCCAATAATTACGTATGGAGCAGAGACTTGGACAATGACATAGAGACACAAAGAAAAGATGCAGGCAGTGGAGATTAAATTTCTAAGGAGTGTTTTGAGGAAGACTAGAAGGGATAGAATAAGAAATGAGGAGATCCGACAGACAGGGGTGTAGTGAAGCTTCAGGACAGAATAGATCAGCCACAGATGAGATGGTTCGGACACATGAGGAGGATGAATGCAGAAAGACTGCCAGTAAGAGCTTACAGTGCACAAGGAGTGGGAATAAGGCCAAGGGGGAGACCAAGATGTCGGTGGAAAGAGCAGATAGTGGAGAGTGTTAGGAGACAAGATTGGAACACCTTGGAAAGAGAGGAGTTGTGAAAGATCAGGAAAAAATGGAGAGGCTTGACTTCTATGCCGACCCAGCCAGAGGCAGGAAACAGCGAAGGATGATGATGTCATGATTAGCAAAAGTTACAGAAAAGTGACGCAAAAGTAGGAGAAATACATAAATTTGAAAACTATGTATATTAACTAAAGAAAATTGTCGTTTCTGCAGGAAAGTCAATAACTCATACATACTTTTTGCAAAATGATAAAATTATTGAGTAAACTGTCGTATAAACCTGAGTGTTCTAAACGTATTGTAATTTTAAAATTTGTGAACAAATACTATCACGAAAATAATTGTAATTACAGAAACTCTATCATTCTTGTAACAATAATTTCTTGCTGGTGAGATCCTACATACTGACGATGATCAATGCTGTTAACGTACTGAGCCATTTATTCCTGGCACTATTCCCTTGTCAGTGCAGTGGATATTCCATTGCTCGTTTTTGCACTGTAAGTTGTGTCTTACACAGCAATTAATGACATTTTGGTGTCTCTTACATAGTGTTGCCCACGAGACGAGACAGGCCAAAGTCTGTCTCGTCTCGTGGAAATGCTGTCTCGTCTCGAAAATATTCGTTTGTCTCGGGACACATGATCAATCTCGTCTCGAATTTTTAAAAGACTGTCCCGTCTCGTCCCATGGGCAATACTACTCTTACACCATGAATATCCACAGGATTTGTTCCGAGGGTGACGCAAACGAGGCACTTTTTTCGAGTGGTGCAGCAAACGAGGCAAAATAGCGATGCAGCTAAAAAAACGTAGCTGTTAGCAGGAATATATTCATATATGTCAGTTAGTTATCTGAATTCTTCAGATACTAATTAAATAAATTAGGCAGATATCTATAATCTACAATCTAGATAATCTGTATCTCCATGTAATAGACTGTCTTTATGAACCTCCTGCAAAATTAAGGGTTATTGTCTATTTTTTCTGACGCTGTTGCCACATTCAAAATTCACCTCAAAATGTCGAGAAAAAATGTAGCTGTAGCGAAATTTTCGCTACAACTACAGGAATTTTGTAGCTTCGCTACCGCTACAACTACAATTTTCAAAATGTAGCATCGCTACAGCTACAGCTACAAATTTTGTAGCTAGCTACAAGTAGCTCGCTACTTCTGACCACTGGGTATAACACATGGTAAATGACAAAGTGCTCCCCTGTGCTTTGCACCACGCCATGAAGGCGAATAGGGTGTGTGTAGTTAGAGCCCCACACTTTCTTGATCACGGCTGAAGGTGGGGGTGATGTGATCAGCACCGCGCCCCTGACCGCCTATACCCCCCAGGTAATTTATAGGACGCTGGGTGGGCGCCGGAGCCGCTTGAAAGGGTGGAAAAATTCTCGGTTCTCCCCCGTCGGGGATCTGGTCTCACATGGTAGTCAGACACCCTAACGACTGAGCTACCGCGGCTCAGCAAGGGATGGGGGACAAGTAAGTGCTAATGTAGTTTTATTTTATTTTTACTTCAAGGTTACGTAAAATACACTGCAAGTGTTTTTTTATAGTAAGTCATTCACCTCGTTTCATAGTAAGCCTCTGGAAATGCAGCAGTGTTTCGCATGCATCGGATTATAATTTATTTCGATGTGAATAATTTTACTTTAAAAACCACAGATTAAAACAATAATAGTGACCAGCAAGGAAACCTCAAAGTAGGCTTAACCTAAAGTATTTTAAGTTCGCTGGAGGAAAAATAAATTTACCACAATTAATTATTTAATTCATTGTCAGAGATTTAAGTTATAAGAAATATTGTGCTTTTGTTGATTAAATAGCGTGCTTGCTAAAGGGCCCACGTTAGGAAATTTAAATATGTACAGGGTGGGAAATAACCTTTTGCTAGGGGTCTGCAGGAAAAAGTAACAACAATTAAGAAATTATGGTAATACCAAATGTTTACTACGACAATTGTGGTTACAAAAACAAAATTAAAAGTTAGTTCACGACAAAGCACCTTGCTTCAAGGCAAATGCTACCCAAGACCTTCTTCGGCGAAGTGGCATTGACTTCTTCAGCAGTTCTGAATGGCCGGGTGCATCACCGGACCTGAATGCAGAGGAGCACTTTGGGGCTATTCTGAAGGACGCAGTTGAGTCCTTGATGATAGTGGAACGCGGACCGGACCGCTATTCCCGGCCAACACTCCTTGCACATCTGGAACAAGTCCTCCGTGACATGGAATGGAATACGGACTTGTTTGCGAATCTTCTGAGCTCCTACCCTGATCGTCTTCGTGCTGTGAGAGAAGAAAACGGCCGACATACTAACTTTTAAATTTGTTTTTGTAACCACAATTGTCGTAGTAAACCTTTGGTATTACCATAATTTCTTAATTGTTGTTACTTTTTACTGTGGACCCCTAGCAAAAGGTTATTTCCCACCCTGTAAGTTATCCTAGCAAATTAATTTAAGATTCACGAAACAACATGGAAGGAGAAAAACCTCAAGAATGGTTAAGAACTAAAAAATTCTGAAAATGATTTATTACCCAAAAAAGGCCGGAAAATGCAAAATGAAAACAATGTTTTCTGGTTCTAACTGAAGGAAAACTAGCTACTGTAAAACCTCGTTAATCCGAACTAATGGGTGGGATAAGTTGACCGGTTTAACGAAAGTCCGGATTAACTTAAATAACCTAAAATAACAGTAGAAATTGCATTAAAGCTTCGTTTATAGCAACAAAACATGTTTATTATGGTGTATTTAAAGGGCATAGGCCTAAATACACTATACAATACATACGCGATATCCATATTATGATGATGTGCGATTGTTGACTTCTAGCCACATTTAAAACCTTTGCAGTCTACTTTTTTTTTCCGGATTGCGATTGTTGACTTATAGCCACATTTAAAACCTTTGCAGTCTACTTTTTTTCCGGATTAAGCAAAGTCCGGCTTATGGGGGTTCGGATTAACGATGTTTTACTGTACTATCATATTTAGCATTGTGTTGAAGACCCATAAAGTAACGCTACTGCATACAGCTGTGGCAATAGCTTATGTTCCATAATATCATCTACGGATAGTACTGAGACTAGAACTATACCAGACATTTCGAGAGTTATCGAGTACGACACAGACCTCAGTAAATTCTAGACGAACCCTAGGTGTCTAAGACGAAACCTAGGTGTCTATGGGTTTCATTCGAGAACGGTATTGAAAGAATTGAATGAAACCAAATTGATCGTGTTGTGCAACTTCTTCAGATATACCAAGCTAACATCTTCACGGCTAATTATTTGTTTAGTAATTACGAACTAAGTCCATTAGTGACAATTGTGAACTTATTCTGCCTGCTTGCATATATCCAGGCTGAAATTCCCTTTGTTCGAGGGACCGTAGTGTTGAAACGAGGCACGTTATCGAGAAACGTGTGTGCCTGATTGATTTCTCGACTCTGAAGTTTTGTGGAGTGACTGGTCTACGAGTATGTTGTTTACTGCTAGTAGTAATTTTCGAGACAAATGTTTATATTATGGGGACTGTCCCTGTAATATCAACTGTTATCCGTGGCGAGAGGTCCATATATGTTAGTTAGTGTTTGTCCAATCACCCATTTTATCCTCATCGGCGCGATTAGCCCTAACAGTATAAAGGCGCCTAAAATAACCTGAATAGTGAAATAAATATGTGTCAACCAATTGCGACATACCTACTTGGCATGGTGAATTACTTGTGTTGGATGCGAATCAAACCATTAATCGCCGACCTCCAACGCGCTACAATGTCAGAGGTCCCTGTTTGGAATCCCGGCATGGGTGATCTTTCTGAGTGTCCCTCCTATCATATCACTCATCCTCGTCGTGGGATATGGGCTCACATAGTGGTTCGGATTTCACTTTAAACTGTAGGTCCAGTCTCGATAAAGAGCCGGTAGGGCGTCTGACTTCCACGCGGGAGACCCGGGTTCGATTCCCGGTGTGGGTGATGTAAGGTCGGAAAGCTGCTCTGGGGCCCACCCAGACTCAAATCAGTGGATACCTGGAGAGTATAGGCAGCCGGAGCGTGATGCTAATCACACCACCTCCAAAATGACCTAGATCGAGAATGTGTGGAGTCCTATCCTTACATCCCCTAAATGCGCCTTCACGGCACGGTGTACTATGTGCACGGGGATCTTTACCTTCACCTTACCAGTCCTGATAAAGTGGACAAACTAACCAAAGAAACTCATTTTGAGCAGCATTCGAATGTCAACCTCACGTCCGCATATTGCACCCCGGTAAGTGCAATTTTGCAGGACAACGAGGCTCTGGCGTATGGACCTATGGGCGGTATAATTCTCTGTAGGGTTGCGTTTTTTCATTAACAGTTGGGCTGAAAAGTTCGTAGGCTGACTCATAGATGGCGTTACTAGAATTAAATCCATGTGATTTTTACTTAGTACTAACCTTCAAAAGATACGTGTATAAATTTCACAGCTGCCGGATAATTAGTTCGTGAGATATAGCATTGTGAGTGAAGCAGCTTTTGTTATTGTGAAAAAATGGATAAAAAAGATTTTCGTGTGTTAATAAAGCATTGCTTTTTGGCGAAAAAAATACTGTTGAAGCCAAGGCTTGGCTTGATAAACATTATTCGGACTCTGCACCAGGAAAATCAACCGTTGAGAAGTGGTTTGCTAAATTTAAACGAGGCGAAATGAGCATCGAAGACGATGCACGCAGTGGACGCCCCAAAGAGGCTGTTACCGACGAAAACATCAAAAAAGTCCACAAAATAATTTTAAATGATCGTAAAGTGAAGTTGATCGAGATAGCTGAGACTTTAAAAATATCAAAGGAACGTGTTGGACATATTGTGCATGAATATTTGAACATGCGAAAGCTGTGTGCAAAATGGGTGCCGCGCGTGCTCACAATCGATCAAAAGCAACAACGTTTTGATGATTCGGAGCAATGTTTAGCGATATTCAACCGTAATAAACACGAATTTTTCCGTCGATATATTACAATGGATGAAACATGGCTCCATAACTACACTCCAGAGTCCAATCGACAGTCAGCCGAGTGGACTGCACGTGATGAACCGAATCCAAAGCGTGGAAAGACGCAACAGTCGGCTGGCAAGGTTATGGCATCAGTATTCTGGGATGCGCATGGTATTATATTCATCGATTACCTCAAAAAGGGCCAGACCATCAACAGCGATTATTACATAGCGTTGTTGGAGCGTTTAAAGGATGAAAGCACGAAAAAACGGCCCCATTTGAAGAAGAAAAAAGTGCTGTTTCATCAAGACAATGCACCGTGTCACAAATCAATGAAAACGATGGCAAAATTATATGAATTAGACTACGAATTGCTTCCCCATCCACCATATTCTCCAGATCTGGCCCCCAGTGACTTTTTCCTGTTTGCAGACCTTAAAAGAATGCTCGCTGGAAAGAAATTTAGCACTGATGAAGAGGTAATCGCCGAAACTGAGGCCTATTTTGTGGCTAAAGAGAAATCGTACTATAAAAATGGCATCGAAAAATTGTATGACCGCTATAATCGTTGTATCGCCCTCGAAGGCAACTATATTGAATAATAAAATCGAATTTTGTCAAAAAAATATTTTTTACTATGTTAGCCTACGAACTTTTCAGCCCAACTGTTATGTAGGCTGAGTGCCCATTTAAAGCCTCAGGAGATTTTAATTCTCAAAGACAAGTGTTGATTTTTAGCTATGATAGGGGTTGCAGCCCGTATAAAGGGACGGGTGCAAAATAGCCTAAGTGCTGACGCACCCATAATTTTGATTTCAATCATCCTCATCGTCGCTATTAGTCAAAAGTGGCAGAAAAGCGACGTAAAATAACCCAATCAGTAAACCTTTAATCACTTAAGATATAGCACACCCATTTTTCACGAACAGAAAGAATACGTTTGTTGTACTAGCGTAGAGTATGTGTACAAACCGAACGGGATTCATTCGTGGCAGTATTTATCTCGACTGTGACCTGAATGACAAGCCGAATGCTAACGAACTGGTATCTCTATCCCCTTGTTTACGTGTACGAAACCCACATGAGGCTATTTACCGAATGTGATTATGGTTTTCCTCAACCAGTACCCTGCAAGGCACATTTAGCAAGCTTTGGGATGGAATGATCTGTTTGGGTCATTTTAATTATGAAAGAAGATTATACTACGACCTTTTACGTGTCTATTGACAAATAAGATTAGAGTTTGTTGTGGATGTTTTTGAATGGAATTGGATCATGTCCAAAACGTTATCTTGTTATTTTTTCTCAAATTATCTCCAGTGCCGGCCTCGCGAATTTCGAGAGGGGGACGTTCCACCTATTTTTAGCAGTCCGTAGCCGGTCTCTGTGACGGAGTGGTCAGCGCGACCGAATTTAACCAAAGGTTCCATGTACAAACAGGCATGGGTGTATCGTTGTGCTTGTCCTTTTCGGGAGTTTGTCATTAATCCTCATCGTCGCGATTTACCCACGATGTAGAAAAGCGACGCAAAATAATCAAAGTAGTTGATTTATCATCTTTTCGTGCATCTTGGGAAATCCGGACCAAATAACTTGTAACTGATATCTGACAGTCACTTCTCTGCGTTATCTTTTTAGATTTTACTCGTATAATACATAAAGCGGTATTTTCAAAACCGGTAAAGACAATAGGCTAGACTGAAATTTTATTGCATTGTTTTTCACACTTTTGTTTCACAAATTTCAGGGTCAGTTGAACTGCTTTCTTAATACCCCTTCATCGATATCATTCATCCTCATCGTCCCTATTAGCCAACTGAGAGAGAGAGAGAGAGAGAGAGAGACAGTTAAATGAGGCGAATACTGGATGGAGGTAGTTTTTAAAAACATGTGAGAACGGGCTTCATTTTACTTCAAGATTTTCTGATGTAATTTATTGCTGCTGTGAATAAATTACATATTTACTATTAACTTGGTGTGCTTTTTTCCTTACGCCCCCTTCCTGTTTGCTTACAGCATCTATGAGTACCAGAATAAGTACGTATTCATAGCAGCTAAAAGAAATTGAGGCCTCCAAAATTTGTCGTACCCGGCTATGACCTAACACCCCCCCCCCCCGCTCGCTCACTTTATTTTCCCCTAATCTCTTGACTTTTTCATCCATCTCTCTCCTATTTATCTCCTACTCCTCCTATGTGTGTGTCCCTGTTTTCCTACTTTCCATTTATTGTTAACCCGTAGTGGGGAGGTGTAATTGTGAACAGTCGTCGCACGATACCTATACTCTCAGTACAAAGGGGGTAAAAAGTCATGATTGTCACTGTAAATGTACAGATGGTTGCAGGATCGTAACACTACTATTTTTAAAATTTGTTTTAAGTCATTGAAGGAACCTTATCCGAGAAAATCGTGGAAAAAGATTGTTTCTGCAGGACAATGCTCCTTTCCGCAAGGCTGGGAAGACGCTGGTTGTTTTGAAGGATTTTTTGTTTCGGTGCACCCATCCGACTCGTCAGATCTTGCTCCATCTGATCATTACCTATCTCCTAACTTTAAAAAGAGACTGAAAGGAGCAATTTTGAAAGATGATATCAGCAACATAGCAGCCTTTTGCAGACCAAACATTGTTTGTGGAAGGGTTAAAGGAACTTGAGGCACGATGTGCCAAGTGTCTTCAACTTCTGGGTGAAAGTGTGGAGTACGCAGCAGAAACGTTTCATGGTTCTTGATCGGGCCGACAACCTTTCAGTCGTCCCTCGTTTTGGTTTGGTGCAAGTCCACTCCATGGTCGGGGTAGCATTGTGCCTACACCGGGAATCGAACTCTGGACACTTTATGACAAGGCCCCAATTTTGTGGGTAAGAACACGTGACTGACTCATGTGAGAATAGTGATTACGCGACCAACATGGGAAAAGTAGAACATAATCAAAGCTGAAAACACTGAAATTATTAAAATTGTTCCCACGTATATGCGTGAATGGAATGAATAATCCCACGAGAGATTGTAAAGTTTCGGAGCCACTTAAAATATGGCAGTTAACAAATGTAGTCACGGAAAAAAAAATAAAACAGGCACCGGCGGTTTATATTGTTTAAGGTCTCATTGGACCTTGAACATCGTGCTACAACGACTTCTAAAATTCCTCGGTTTCGAAAACTCAGGAAAATAACCCTGTTCAGAATTTCTAATGAGACTTAAACGGCCTTGTAAGCATAGGGAAGAACGCGATTACTTGAGACGGCACCGAGAATATGCACGAACATATTTCAAATATGAAAACAACTAATGCAAACCACATGAATATTCTCGTGCATATATTCTAATGGTTAATTCTAAAGAAATCTAACTTATTTCGAAGTAAATCCTGTTGTTTTCTAGGTATGATCTCAATGGTTAAACTGTGGTCTCGATTATCAGTCGCTTGCGTAGGGAAAAACAACACGTGTCTCTTGTAAACCAATCTTCAGAAATAAAGGAAACCTTTCGAACCGAAGCGACACGATAAGCTAGTGTCTTGTCGCTTCGGTGTGAAAGCTCCGCGTTTTGTAAGAAAACTCCCTTAGACTTAATGGGTCCGTGTCGCTTGCCGCTTCGTTGTGAAAGCTCCCTTGTCGATTCGGTCTGAAGGCTCCCTAACAGGACGAACCCATTGCCGTGAACACCCCGGTAAGTCTAAATGGTTGGCATTTGTTATGAGAAGTGTATCCTTTGAAGTGTAGACCGCCGTGTCAGTGCTTGCCCTAACGGCAATCGAGGCGCTCGCGGTCCTTTCATGTAGACAGTGTAGACTGTCCGTGAATCATGATCGCTTAAAGAGTGATTTATTTACGACATGAAACTTTTACATCCGGGAATCTTGTTTCAAACCGCCTTTGAACTTCACGTGCAGATTTATACACACAAATAAATACACGCTTTGCAGTAGAAAACATTTGCGGAGCCATAACAGTTTGCAACAAGCACCCTATCACTTCACAGTTGCCACTAATAAACAGGCCATGCAATACAAAACAAGGATCCTTATCCCTTAGGTTTCCTTTCAGGAGTCAGGACCTCCGTAAAAACCAGTTGTAGTCCCCTCGCCAGCTTACGTTAGTGGGGGGTGTCTTAATGAAGATGTATCAAAAATGTGTGCTCATAAGAAACGATTAGTTTGAACACCTCCTTTTAAATCTTTCTCTAAAATAATTACGGAAACTGTTATGTCCTTGCTTCATCGACACTCGACGATGCCGACAAACGGCCGCGAGTGCCTCGCTTGCCGATAGCGCAAACATCGATGCGGCGGTCTATACTTCAATGCATCGCTCTGTAGTTGTTTAGGGCAGTGGCCGAGCGCGTTGAGCAGTCCACACATGAACTCGCCCATCGAGGGGTCCTGGGCGAAGTTGTATTTGTGTGTGTGTGTGTGTGTGTGTGTGTCTTCCCATAAGTTTCATATGATTCATCATCGTCGCGATTATTCTAAAAAGGCAGAAAAGCCATACGTCTTCAATTCAAATATATTTTCGTAGAATTGGTCAAACGAAAGTGCCCATGATAACATATTGACAAGCGGCAAGAGGTTTATATTTGTAATTCGGTCTCTGGCACCCTCTCCTCCTCCGGTGCAAAGTGGTTAACGTAATTTGCCGCCACTGGCCTTAGGTTCGAATCCTGAATATAGCTCGTAAGTTTCACGTGTTAACAGTGGTCATTTTCATTCACCCGTTTAGCCAAAAGTGGCAGAAAGTCTCGTAATAAGGGAAATACTGGTGCTGGTGTAATCAACATCATTCTCCGACAGCTGTTACCTCTCCAGGTATACATTAGGGTTCAAAATCGATTCCCATATAAGGTTCCATCAATCTTTTTTTTTCTGTTCGTCATTCACCTGGCAATGTAAAATAACAGTTCATTATGTAAGAAGTATAATTCCACACGTCAAATTTGGCTGCAAACAAGCCTGTTGTATTTCATGCTAAGAATTAGATTTTATCCGTTTAGGATGAAATGCGATTAGTAAGTTATGGCCAATTAATGACGTATTCCGATTCACAGATAAGATAATGTACCTTCACTTGACTAGGTTCGAATCCCGGAAATAGCTCCCATATTTTGCCTTTTCCGCGTCAAGAGACCCGTGTTCGATTCTCAGGGTGTGGAATCTCAGGTGCGACCATTTTCTGACAATGCTGCTGCATAAAGGACTCTGGGACCCCTCTCCCAAGCCTTTAATGAAAGTGGCCTGGCCCCCATAAAGTCAACCGGAGCGTGATGCTTATTACACCACCTCGACAATCGTTCTGTCTTTTCTGGGGACGTATTTTTCACAAGTCAACCTCATTGTTCAATCAACTTAGGAAATGAATTAATAATAAAAGCTTGTATGAATTTCGTTCATTTGTTTCAGATGACGTCATTTATATATTTATTCTTTGTTTCAGTACCAGGTTGCCCAGCTCTACTCTGTAGCGGAAGCCAGTAAAAATGAGACCGGGGGTGGCGAGGGTATAGAAGTATTAAAGAACGAACCTTTTGACAATTATCCTCTCTTAGGCGGAAAGTATTCTAAAGGCCAATATACATACAAAATATACCATCTTGCAAGGTAAGTGACAATAGTAGTAGCAATAGAAGTATAACATAGGTTTGTTGATTGCTATTGTTATCACACACTTGCTTGTTCATATGCTTCGGAATAGTTACATAGAGAATTCACGTCCAAAGTGTTTTTGCAGTGAAGGGTAAGACGCCGGTACAGCTTGAGTTTAAAATTATTTGCGACAAACCTACAGTGAAGTTCAAAGATAATACCAACACAAATTGTCCATCTGCTATTTAAATTTTGCATCGTGTGCGCTTGCACGAGGTGGTTTGTACTGGTAACGTTAAGAAGGGTTGATTGTGCCTTCTATTGGATGTTTTGTGTCAATTCTACACCCTGTCCCCCAGGAGTCTCTCTTGTCGCACAATTCTCAAACTTCTTTTTGGTCAAGTTGAACCCTTCGTCTTCTGACGTCAGGCTAAATGCTTGTTAGCTTTAGGTCTCTGAACTGTATGCAACTCCCATCCCTCTCCTTGCTTTCGATCGCTTGCCCTACAGACTCCTGGTACAGATTGTAGAATATCATGTAACGCAAGACAAATTGGGTAATTATGGGACAATTTGAATGTGAGTGTACCAGTCTTGTAATTATTAGCACCTTGTAGTTAACGCAAATTACTGTAACTGGAATGAAATTGCATGTGTGAGATGTAATTTTCGAATGGAGCGTGTGACTGTCCTCCCCCCCCCCCACACATTTCTAGACGCGGAAATAGAGGTGCGTTTGCAGTCGTGAAGCTAATCTAACTTGCAGGCTAACCACCATTCTTGCTTTAGACAACCATCACAAAAGTTTTAAATTATTTCTTATACAGGGTGAGGCAAAAGTCAAGTTGCATAGGTTAATGGCCACCGCGGTCGCCAGACCTCCCCGGGATTTCTACTTGTTGCGACACGCAACTCAGGTGCATATCTCTCAAATCACCTGAACCTCACTAGCAAACGTCTGAGGCAACGCGGAGCGTCGAAGCATAAATTCAAGCAGATGGAGCCCATATTGAACTAATACTGTAACTCTTACATATTAGTCTTTGTACGTATTTGTTTTGCTATGTAACCAGACTTTGCCCTCACTTTGCATTTTGTTTTAAGATGAAACTTTAAAAATATACTGCTGGTGTCAGGTGTCCTCGCACATTTTTTTCTACAATCGTGTTCACTTGTAATCTCGAGATAGTATTTTGCATTATATCTCCCTCTCACTGCCTCCGCTAGAATCCTTCAGATAAGAATTAAAATGTATTGAGACCTTGATTTCTCCCTAGCTTGTCTCGTTGGGCGAACACGTCGAATGCTGGATGGATGGTCTCGATGGTGACAGTCCCTCGTTCGAGTTCTTGCGTGGAAATAGTTGTTTTATGATCTTCATTCTCATCAGTCGACGTCCGTGGCGGGGTAGTTATCTCAAGGCGCTACCACGCCAGGGGTCCCAGGTTCGAATCCCGGGGTGTTCTCTCTGCGAGTCTCTCTTCATCAATTTAATATCACTCATTCTCGTGGGGTGTAAGGGGTGACTCTTTTCAAAGGCACCCACATGTCAACCTCACTTCCACGTAGAACACCCTGGACTGTATTTTGCGGACTAACAAGGCTCGGGCGTCTTGACCCATGGCCAGTATAATCCTCTATGGGACTTTATTTTGTCTTGTTCATGTGTGTTTGTTATCGTCCCTTCATTTTATCTCGCGATTAGCCAAAAGAGGAAAAAGAATGATAAGTAAAATAAACCAATTCAAAGAATCATCGCCAGCCCCCGTGGCCATCCCGGCCTGGGCATGGATGTTTGTGAGTGTCCATTCATAAATTGCATCATATCATCACTCATCCCTATCTTTGCAAATTTAACCAAAAGTGGCACAAAAAGCGAAGTAAAATAAAGCAAATCAAACAATCATCGTCGCGATTAGTCAAAAGTGGAAGAAAAGCTACGCTAAGTAACAA